>NC_056746.1:210064799-210152299 GCF_019279795.1 Protopterus annectens | reverse complement strand
CAATGAAGTTTTTTCCTGTAATCCTGGGTTTGATTCCCTCACTCCCAATTTGCCTTTGGTGTGACTTTGAGCAAGTGTTATTAGTAAACAGTACTTCTGGATTTTTACTAGACATAAGTGACAATTCAGTTAACAGAATATATTTAAAAAATCCAAAACAGCACCATTCAAACATGAAGCTAAAGCACTTTCATCTTTTAAAGACTTCTGCACCAATTAAATTAACAAACCTAATATACTCAAGTTTAAATCATATAAGCAAGTTTTAAATATGTTATTTCATGGTATATACTCTGAATAACATAAATCTCAAACAGTATAATTTCTTTGATTTTCAAATTTAAAATTAAAAAAAAAACAGTGATACCTGGAAAACTGAGGGCACTTAAGCAAATTTGCCTTACGTAGTCAAGTAATCCCTCTTTATTCTCTTCCGTTCAAATTATTATGTACACTGTCTAAAACAAGAAATCTAAACTCCTTTCCCTTCACATTATTATGTAAACTATGTAAAACAGGAAACCTAAACTCCTTACACGTACTATACAACTCTGCTTGTCTGCCAAGGGCAATGCTGACATTTTTTTTTTTTTTTTTGCTGAAATAGTTCATAAATCTTCTGATGTAAATTCCTGATGGTCCTGCCTAAATAAAAAGCAGGACACAACAAAGACAACGTACTTTTTGATTAAAAATAAATAGCTACAAAGGCATCCTGTAACTGTATGTTTGTCTTAGACTTGAAGAAATAACTGACTGCGGTGATTTGTTACTGTAAGAACCAAGAAGGGCAGCAGCTATTAAGAGCAACTGGGTCTCTAACTGGCCATAAACTATTATTTAGGAATATTCTTACTATATTAAGTAATATTTCTTAGCGAGAACCTAAACATCTGACTAAATCACTACTGTACTACACAGTGTCACACTTTTGTATATCTGAATCAGTCTGCTACAGTAATATATTCTAAAAGTGACATAAATATGAAAACATGGTAGATCTGAATGTTATATAGACTACTTATCCCTGCTGAAAAAGAAAAATGAAATGTGTGTTATATTTGTAGTTCTGCATGGAATGAATTGAGACGTATAAGATAGTCTTATGTAGCACTTTTTGAATGCTCTTAGAAAAGAAGAAGTTAATTTTGTTTTTGTTTTTGAATTCAGGCATTATGTTTCAAAATTAAATATAAAAAAGGTATGTCATTGTATTTGTAATACTTGAAAGTATATTGTTCTATTGTTATATAAATGGTTTATTAAATACATTACCTATAGAATACTATAAGTTCAAATTCTTCCTTAGATGTTAAATAATTATATAATTATTAAGCACATTAGTCAGATATTTAGGTTCTCTCTAAGAAATATTAGATTTCTTATAAGTAATATACAGTTTATCTTCTCTTACTGCAGTGCACAACCCATATTTTAGGCACACAGTACCCCTCCATGACAGGTTGACTTCTTGTATTTGATAGGTCTACAGTCTACAGTGGCACAGGAAAATAATTTTCTTGGGTGGCAAAAGCCAGGGTACCTTTTTGGCTGGGCTTGTATAGGCCCCAGGGCCGGTAGCCTAGTACCTACCTATGAACCTATGAACCTATTAAACTCAGGGTATTATGGTTTCTTTTGATACATACTTATGCAATTTAAGAGTGTATAATAGAAAAGACTGTAGACCTATCAAAACAAGAAGTCAACCTGTCATGGAGGGGTACTGTGTGCCTAAAATATGGGTTGTGCACTGCAGTAAGAGAAGATAAACTGTATATTATTTATAAGAAATCTTGGGCATCTTATTAAAGAAAGGCATTCAGAGGACCTTAAGGAAAAGATACTTTACCTGAAAGTACCTATATACCTTGGACAGAATTCCTGCCTCATGCAAATGCAGAATGGGATTATTAGCTTGCTCTGCAATTAATTTCTTCTGTATATGGGGTCAGTGGGACTTTTGAAAATATGGTACTCGGCGTGGTTCAGAAAATTATTTTAGTGCACTTGATTGTGTGAAACAGAAGCTGCACCACTGTGTTTTGTTTTGTCATGAAAGAAAACTTCATATTTGTTATAATCTTTACAGTTAAATACATTAATAACCATACTGCCATAGAGTGTGGGCATATTTTTGGCAAACCTTTTTATGCCAAACATCCTAAATATTTTACCTTTTGCTGTGTGAGCAAATATAGCCTGCCTTGAGAATTAGCATTCTTGTGGAGTTCACTGACAGCAATCCTGTTTGAACAAACATAAGCATTCCTGCAATGTGTGCAATGAGCTTGTAAGTGGTGTGCACCGCTATTGTAACTGCCTTTATGCCAAGGTGATGAATGCTGATGAACTGCAAAAATTGCCTGCTGCTGCAGCTGAGGATATAGTGTTGATTGCCAAAGTCATGGCTATGCCAAAGATAGTTCCACTACTGAAAGATGACTAGGGAGGAAGAACTCTAGGCATATCTGATAACCTTTGAGATGTATGCCCACCTAGAGAGATGGGGACAGAGTGACTGAGATAGAATCTATTTAACTGGGCCTACTGAGGAGTCATTTAAAGCTTTCATGGACATGGAAGGAACCAGAAGTGTGCTGTCCTGTGAACCAGTACCCCCTCAGTTCAGCAAAAAAAAAAAAAAGCACTTTACTGTATCAGTATTAAGTGAATTACAAATCCACATTCTACCCTATCAGTGCTTCATTCTATTGCCACATCAACCAGGGGGCTAGATGCACAACACACCCCCTTTCCTCCTGTTCAGCCATTCAGGTCCTGTTTCTTTGCCCTACCCCTGAACCAACTCCCTTTCATTAAAATAAATAAATAAATAAATAAGAATTTCTTCTTATGAACTGTAGCAAACTGCTTGCTACAAATGTAGTAAACAGTTGCTACATTTTACACCCTGCCTGCATGAAGCACTACAGCACTACAGCACTCAGATTTCAGTTAAAAACATTTTTTTTTCTAACTACAGCACTCAGATTAGATATCAGGATTGCCTGGCTGCTCCCTCCAACAATTTATGCCCAGGACAGTTGCCCCTCTCACCCTACCTTAGTTATGTTACTGGAAGGAACTGAAAGTCAGAACTATGAAAAAGTAAAAAAAAAAAAAAAAAAAAAACATTCTTAGCCAGAGCAAGTCATGTCTCTGAGACATAAGTGGTAAGATTTGAGCTATGCGATTTTAAACATATACTTAAATTGTGTTTTGATCCTGTGGGTCAACAAACTAAAAATAAAATTGTAGGTTATGATAAATTTGAAAGGGCTTTGCCTGCTACTTTACAACAGTGGGTGTTTCAAAGTGACGCTAAGGATGTTGAAAATTTACTTATAGAAAGCCTCTTATGTAATGAAATTATGTTTAAAACTGAACAGTCTAAACGTGTGGCAAACAGAAGGTTTCAAGTGTAGACATACTTGGTTTTAAATGTGAGAGATGGACACATAACTAAATTTTGCACTAGTAGTAGTAACACTGTATACCTGTGAATGCTATAACCATGGAATTGCATGCTACTAATGATGGTGAATGGAGTACATTGTCTTAAAGAAAAGAAGAGTCAGCCTTCTGTTACTGCTTTAAAGCACAGTTAATTAAGTGCAGTATCTTAACTGACGTCAGCGAGTTGCGGATTACTAAATTCTAACATATGGTCATGCTTATAAAAACTGCTGTATGTGTGTAAAAAGAAAACTCACACTAAAAAGCAATTAAAGTAGTCAACATTCAGGAAATATGAAACAGCATCCCATTACTCAATTAGGAATACAAACTATGTTTGAAAAGATAATTCATTCTATTGATGTAGTTCCCAGTTTAACAAATGATATGATAACGCAAGCTATCACCACAAAAAAGACCAGACACCAGTGGAGTCTCCCAGGGCTCTGTGTTGGGATCTCTCCTGTTTGGCATCTACTTTTCTGAACTAGAAGCCACTACCAAAGGGCTTTGGCTGACTACGTTTACAGATGATTGCAAACTAGGAGCAGTCATGGAATCCCCAAATGACTTAGTCTCCCTGCAGGAAGGTCTGTCTCAAATAAATAACCGGTGTCAAAATCATGGTCTAAAACTAAATGCAAAAAAATGCATTATTGTATCCTTTGGGAATTCATCTACCTAGATAACTACGACATTGACAATAACTCCATAAGAGATGATCCAGTTGGTCAGGATTTGAGAACTTTTGTGGACAATGACCTAACTTTTGAACAACATGTATCTGTTGTTGTAAGACAGTCCTTCTATATTGCACAGCTTATAAACAAAGGGATTGCGTCTAGCTCTAGGGATGTCATTGCCCCGCCTTACTTTGGCCTCATTAGGCCAGTCATTGAACACAATGCTGCCTTTGGCATGTATCTGTCCAGACACATGCAATAACTGGAACACCTACAGGATACAATGCTCAAACAACATGTTTTACATGGGTCTATATTATGTGATCAAACTTTTAAAAGTTCAAAAGTCATATGGTCGACACCGGGTCTATATCAGAACATCGAGTTTTAAAACCTTCGAATGTTCTAATATCGAACCCTGCGGAGTGAAAGCTTAAAATATCGAAGCAACAGAGACCCAAAATTTTTCCTAGGGAAAGATTTTGGTTGTCCGTTTCTGTTGCTTTGGTATTTTCAGCACTGTGGTGGAAAGTTACGGGTCGGGTTCAGGTAAGTGTGTGATTGTGTGGATGTGAGGGTTAGGACGGGTTAGGTGAGTTAGGGTTAGGGAGCGGGTGAGGTGAGTGTGCTATAGTGATGGACCTTAGGGTTAGGGTTTGGGTTAAGGTAAGTGGATAGTTAGTGGTGTGTGTATAGTTTAGTGTAGGGTTAGTTGTAAGATTTTAGGTGTATGTTTGTGGATTGCTGTTTGTTTGGTGTGCTTGTGTTGTGTGTATGTGTTTTGGAACAGCGATGTTTTTCCCTAGGAAAAAAATCGCTGTTCTGACAGTTCGAGATTGTAAGCTTTCACTTACATAGGGTTGATTAATCACCATTCGCTTCTTTAAGCAGTTGGTGATCTAATATAGGCCCGGTCAGCACCATATGATCAAACTTTTAAAAGTTCGAATGTTTCAAAGGAGATCTCTGTACAGTGTGGAATGGGAAGATTTCCCTTTTCTGCACTGTACTGCGATCTTGGAGTTGGTATATGTAAAGAGCAGGGGGGGGGGTGCATGAGTGCTTGCCCCCTGCTTAAAATGTTCAGGTAAGTTTTTTCTGCGATTTATTTATTTTTTATTAGATTTTCAAACTTTTAAAACTTCGATCATATGGTGTTGACCAATCTAATATAGACCCATTCTACATGGACCAACTCAATGCCCTGTCACTATACTCGATAGCCAACAGACTGCTAACAGGTGACCTGTGTCTGGCATACAAGGCATCCTCTGACTCATTAATGGTGGATTTACTGCCCATCAGTAAGTCAAATGGTATCAGAAATATTCAGTCTAGGGATCTAAACCTCTTCTGCAACATCAGTGAAATGGTATGGAGGGACAAATATATTTTGCAGAGGATACCAGTGCTATGGAACAGACTTTCCATCCACATTAAACAAAAGTCCATCCCTTTCCATTTTCAAGCACACATTAGATCTATAAATGGGAAACAGAACATTTACTCCAAGACTGCCCCCATACTATTAACGGACAGATACAGCTTCTAAATGCTTTATCCCATGCATGTATCTCCTCAGATTATCTATGGTATGATCCCAGTTAGTTTGGGTGAGGTTAATCTATAACCAAATGGGATAGGTTAATTTGTGAGTAAAAAGGGACAATGGCTCATCTTAAAATAGCCCACAAGGGCAGCTAGCCTAGTAAGTACCTATGAGTCTATGAACTATAGGGAAAATGTTTCCAACTTTAAGGATTTATAGTTTTCTCCTGATAGACCATCTTATCTGTTTGGTGAGAGGAAGATGCAAATAATGACCCCTGCAGATATCTGGAAAAGGGAACAACCATTGGACATATTTTACACATTCATAAAAGAGTACAAATCCAACAAAAATGAAATAGTGTTAGAAAGCCCTAGAAATACAAACATGTGGCTAAGCTTATATGGAGACATGTAGTCTATGTCATCTAAAGAAATAACTCAGAATACATGTATGGCAGAGAAGCCTACAACAGCAGAACCAGCAGAAGCAGAGAGTGTATTGCAGCTTGAAAATTTAGCAAAGCAGTAGATGTGACTCATATAACTGGAAAGAGTCACTCACTGAAAGGATATATTCCAAGGAAATGAATTAAAGTCAGGAAAAATCACAACCTAAGTAGACTTCTAAGTTTCCTGCAGGGCTAGAACTGAAGGCCTCAAAAACTGGGAATTCTAAACAGCACGTAAGTGCTGAGGATAAGCAACTAATCAGTAAGAAATACTTCACTACTGTAAAACAGGATGGATTGGTACACATTCAGAATTCTAAATCAGTATCTGTCACTCAGTTTCAAACAAAAAGTTTGAAAACTTCAGGCAGTAGGTATCTTTGAAGAAACTGTACCCAATCAGGGTTCTAAACCTACTTCTATCAGTGTAAAACAACAACAAAAAAACTCAGATAAGGGAAGACTCTAAGCAACAAGTACCTATAAGGAAAAAAAGAAAAACTGAAGAAAAGTTCTGAGATGTGCTTTACAGAGGGAGAGAAAACTAGAAAAGAAGATGAAACTGAGTGGGTGGTGCTCTCTCACACTGAAACAGTGAGAAAGCAATCTAAAGAATGAAAGAAAAAGGAAATGATAGTGTATTTCAAAGAGATGGGACAATATTGAAAAGAGCCCTAACAATAAGACTATAGAGCCAAAACACAGACACCCTAAAATGAAGAAAGAAAGTTCAGTGCAGTAGGTTTATACAGACTGATAATGACACTAAGGACCATTACCATGCACTGTCTTTTTTGGGAGAACAGTTAGACAATGAGACCCCAATGCCTGCTCTGGTAACCTCACAGCAGACTAACCTCTAGAAGATTCCAGGGGCCGCAGGTTAATAGGCAAGTAAGTAAGTATTTACTGACCTTCAGGTAAGCCAGATAATTTTTAAAAAGGCATTATGATAATATTTTTTCTGTGATGTTCCTATTTAAATTGTTTTTTGTCCTTTTCTGCACTTTATTTTGCATTTTACTATGTTTTCTCAGAAATTGAATTTACAGCTATTAATTGAAGTAATTTTATATTTTGCACTGCTTTCCAAATGGTTTCTATGCTAAGTGGCTTAATCAGGGTTGAGGCATTTAATTTTAATTTTTAGTCAGTTTTCAAAGTTACAGCAAACAGCTAGTATTGGTCAGGTATGTGAGTCATCTTGAGCTTGTTGGAATTATCATAGTAGGAGGAGGGTAAGTGTTGAAGTTATGGGGACGATAAACACTATTGGTTATATCGTTAGGTATCTTTTACTGCTTCTTTCATTCTTTTTGTTTATTTTATTATGCACAGGCATGGAACCAATGCTGTCCGATTCAAAGAATCCTAAAACAGAATGCAGCACGTCTGTGTACACCCTAAAAGAACAAAGTGATGTTTTGACTCCATTTTCTACTAAGTAAACAGGAAAGTACATTTATTCTTTTGCTTATAAAGTTGTTTAACTGTCAGTTTTGAGTATTTCCTGTCACTTTTTTTCTGCCATTTTCCGCATTTTCTGTGTTTCCTCTGAATTTGAGCTTGCACCTATTAAATGAAGTTGTTTTACAGTTTGCACTGCATTTCAAGTGGTTTCTGGGCTGTTAAATGAATTAATCATTGTTGCTGCACGTATTTACGTTTCAAAGTTACAGCAAACAGTTTTGGTCAGGGTTGTGAATCATCTAGACCAGTAATGGTTACCCTAGTGGGAGGAGAAGAATTTCTGCATTTCTGGGTAATATGAACACTATTGGTTAGAGCTTTAGCTATTTTTTTCATTTGAATTGTTTATTTTCCATGTTTATTTTAATATTGTACAGAGTTGTGCTTAGCCCAGCTGGGTTGAAACATGCACTCCATAAATGCAGGCACTTTTAATTTTATCTTTTCTTAATATAACCCCCCCAAATCCTATTGGTAAAGTGTCTCTTGCTCCATATAGATGCAGCAAGCTGTGTGTGTAGCTTTATAACTCACAGATCTGAGCATCAAGCACCCTAAAAGTAGTTCTTAGCAGCCCTAGTTGCATCGCATTGTGCAACTTAGCCCGCAATTACTACAAATAAGCTCAACACTGCTATTACACAGGATTCCCAGGCTGTGTTTATCACAGTCACATTTAAACCCAAGTTATTATTTATCTAAATAAACATTAATACATAACTATATCACCCATCTCCCTTAACTGATAACTGTCTCAATAGATGACAGAGCTACATTATTAAAGTTATGCAATTCTTTGTAGATCAAATCAAGTTTTATTTCATACTTTATCAAAGGGAAATTCAATCTTCTTATCTACCCTCTATTGCCAACTTCATAATATTAGGTACACTAAAGCAGACAGCAACAGCCTTGTGCTCATATATCTTACCAAACACAAATAATTCTATATGTGAGAGATGCAAAAAATTAAGAGCTACGGAGGCCTCAGTCTCACAAAAAAAAAAACACAGATTAAGAACATAGCACTAATATACCGCATGCTATGCACCCAACCCTAGAATATAGTAGAAAAGTGAAGACATCTATATCCAAGCTTTCTAGACCTATAATGATTAAGTCTCAGCAAAGATCAAAATCAAACATTGCATCACATAACATGACACCTTTAACCAAGAGTCACCCTAAGCCTCAATCCCAGTATAGCAGACCTTTGTACAAAATATTTCAGTAACTGAAGATTCCCTATTTAGAGACAGAAAGTTTCCCCACTCATTAGGGTGGACAAAGACAGGGTGACTGTGAATTTTGTCAAGCAAAAAACAAAAACAAAGACTTCTAACTAGGAATGTGTAGTATAACAATAGCAAAACTCAGAAGAAAAAATACTCCAAGCTGCCACGACTGAGGAATAATAAACTTATATATTAACAAAAATGGTGACCGCTTTCCCAGTAATCCAACACCACTTCTTCAGACCAATACACAAACCTAAAAACACATATTTAAAGTAAAAACAAACCAACCAAGTTTTACAACTAAACCACATGTTAAAAAGCTAATATGAATATATGGAAATGGGAAAACATTTTTAGCATCTATGAAAATAGGATTCCAGGCCAGATCTCTTAAGGTCAAGGTTAAAACAACCAATCATAAAAGAAAATACAAAATAAAAAATATACATGCTCCCTGTGATGGATTACACCAAGCACTTTGTAGTACTGCCTCATAAATGGAGGAAGACACTCCACTCCTCACATTGGACAGTCCCTTTAAATCAGAGAAACTATTGGTCAGGCAAATACAACAAGGTCCAATCACTTATAGCTTCACATATCAGGCACATGACTGGATAGATAAACACAGCCTTCTAATAAAAGAAAACCAACTATAATGAGAAGTGTATAAAGACTTGGTCAGAACCTAAAACTGTAAAGCAAACAATAGACAGATCTATATCTGTAGGAAAACAATTTTAAAAGATGTACAAACAATGAATTCTAAAAGCTTACATGAATTAAATGTAGGAAATTATTAATAAAAACATATAAACATTACTATAAAACAACTAAAAAAACCCTTCCCATATACTGACAAGTTACTATTACATTAGGAATGTAATAAACATTAAACAAAATTCCAGTTGAACAGTGTAAGCAAAAAAACGCAAAATCCAGTAAAAACAGTCAGAAAGTCAGTCACCAACCTCAGAGCTCGTTTATCTCCTTTAACAAAACACTAAAAGTTAACAACCACTAACACTTATTCAAAAGTTGAGCACTTTCATCCTCTCCCTTAGGACATCATCACAACTAATCAATAAAGAACAATGCTGTGTTAAAATATCTGTACAAAGCTGACACTCCCCCTCAACCAACCAATGAAATTTCAAAAAGTCCTTTCATCTTCGTTTGACTCGGATACCATAAGCTACGGGTGCTGCTGTTTTAACATTTTATAACATTCTATAAAGTTACTGCCCTTTTCTTTAATTCACTACAAATAGAAATAGTGTAATTTAGTCCTGGGCAATCTGCAGCACCTAATCTTAATTGCCAGCACATTTGTCTGTGTAGTAACTGATTTTCCCAGTCACCACAATATGGAAAAATGGTTACCTGTTACAGTACCATAAATAAAATTTTTTCAAAATTTTCACATGCCATAGAATGCTTAGCTAGTGTGTTTGTGCTGTCATGGTGCTGGATACAGTAAAGATGTTGATATATGCATTTATTCAACGCATTCTTATTTTTACCTATATAGAATGCTGGACAAGAAAAGCAGGTTGCTAAATATATTACTCTTTGCGACCAAAAATCAAAGCTCAAATTACCCTCTGTAACAAAAAACATTTTACCAGTGAACCCTCGTATTTAATGTTAATGTAGGAATACTGAGAACAACATTCACATCTTCTTGTTGGAGGTAGCCCAGAAGTGAAAACACTATTTTTTCCAATAGTGACTTGATGTTAAATCTGTTCTTGTGTGTAAATATGGGGGGTTCTGGAAACAACCTCAACATGTTCTCATCACACTGTAGTAACCCCCAATTCTTCTTTAAAATTTCTTCTATGGTTTTTACCTCAGTTGTATAATGTAACACCATTTTGTGCATGTCAGTCCCTATTTTAGCATTATTCTTAGATTCTTGTTTTAAACCAACACTAATAATAGGGGCATATTTATCTTTTCTTTCTGCCCAAATTAATTGACCAGTTGACTCTAAAAGGTGTAAGGGATACCCTCGATGATGAAGCATACATTTTAATACATCAAACTGATGGAGACACTCAGTGTCGTCTGAGGTCAAGCGTGAAATGCGAATTAATTGACTTTTCACTATCCTTCTTTTTTGATGCATAGGATGACAACTGGTGTAATACAAAAAGGTGTTACAATATGTAGGCTTCCTACATATACTTGTCTTCAGCTTGTCATTGTTGCCATTCGTTAGTGCCACATCAAGGTATACAATAGAATGCTGATTAAACTGAGATGTAAACTTCAAAAAGTCACTGCTATTCTGAATCTCCTCTAAATATTGATGCAGCAAATAACCCAAAATACAGCACCTAACAGCAAAAATATACATATATGAAAAGCAATAACATTATATGACTCATCAAGAATATACCAAATGACATTACCCTTCATGTTGCATTTTGGCAGTGGAAACCTATCTGCAGAATTCAGAGTAATCAATCTACTTACATGCATGTGACTGATACTACCACAAGGTAGGGTCATCAACAACATATATATGAAATATCAGCATCTGTTTCCAGCATGTATATGCATAACATAGCGGAACCTCATGTACTGCCTGCATGCAGTTCAACTCATCATCCAATGATATTGATTACTTTTATTTGGAATGCAGTGATGACACAGTAGTGCTATAACCCTCTTCCTTACGGACAGCACCTTGGAGCAGTTCCAAAGGGTCACATGCTTCTGTGATGATAGTAGCTAGACATCTTTAGCAATATGCACATATTTAATATGTGATGTCTGCATGAGTCCCACTGCTATATATTCTGGTATAATGTGCATGGCTTGCTGCAATCTAGTGTGTCCATGTTATGCTTTAATGGCTTACTTATTTACCACAGGCCTTGCAACCTGCATACTCATCCCTACTTCTGCCTGTTGTTACAGGCCTACTAGCCACAGTGTGTCAACATCCGTATCATGTACAGTACTGCTTCATTTGAATTGATTCAGGAATAAAGGCTTTTCCTTCTTTATTAAATCCTCCCCTTTCCTGCCAGTGTCTGCAGTGTCATCCCCGGTCCCTATTTCAATAGGTTTTCCACCACTCAGTACCTGTTACGGCACATTACAATGTAACTTACATCTTTCAGCTATATCAACTCCATGTATCCTACTGTGCTAGGGTACAGCATGGACCAGGACACTATGGGCTTAAAAAGGTACAGCTGACACACCAGTGTGTGAATGCATATGTACTGGACAGGATAAACATATATGGCATGCTACTGTACTGTCTATCAGTCAATTCTCATGTGTCTCATTGGTCATCTTTACTGCAAAAAAGTATAAATATGCATTGTGGAGTACTATTAAGTAGCTTGTGTGCCACTGAGTCCAACAACAGTACACTACTGACATCAAGAACTTCTGTATTGATAGTATCATAGAATGTCACAATAGCAAGGCCATGCCTGCTGGTGGATATGGAAGATATTGCTGAGGTCCCTGCATTACACACCAGTTCCTATCCATGAGAGCACCTCAATCATATATGTTGCCTATTGCAGACTGCATAGTTTGGCTTACCATAACTTGAGCCATGTCTTTGGAAAAGGGTGCATGTGAATAATGAGTAGGGCTTTTGCAGCCTTATCCTTGCGCACTAAGCCCACTCCATGGAAAAATACCTTTGAATTTCTCCCCACTTCAGTTGAATCCATTCAGAAATAAAGGCTTTTTCTCCTCATTTCAACTTTGTGCATGTGTAACCATCATATAAAGGTGACAGAACAGTATTAGTGCAATATTTCCAGGCTCATATCTCACATCCCATACAACTAGGGTCATTACTTGATCATCTTTACACAGAATTCTCCCTATTTGGGCAGTTGCATCCTGTGGACATAAAATGTGAGAAAAATGGCAAATGTTCTGAAATCTTGGGATAAAAAATACTTATTAAGTTTCCATTAATGGTTGCTTAAAGTATTTATAAAGTATCTGAAACACATTGCCATGATAAGAAATAACAGAAACAACTGAAATTCTATAAAACTGAGATTTTAGTTTGCTAATAATCTGAATTACAGTCATTTGCACTGGTTTCAGGTATGGTTTGTCCTGCAAAATTACATTTTCATAAAAATGTCCCACTTTGGGCATCTGAAAAGGTGGCAACTCTATATGTACCTTCTTAAATATAGTAAAGTAAGAAAACTTTAAAAAAAGGAAACAGACCATCTGAACTGCTTATTAAAGCCTTCTGTCTTAGCCCCATGGTTTCTTTCTACCTCAGTAACCTTCCAGTAATGTGAATAATCTGAGGGGCCATAAAAAGGAAATTAAAACTGCTATTATCCATAACTCTCATGTCTGGGTAAATATAATGATAGACAAAGGCACGTACAAGATATGCAACTATGTACACAAAGACAGATATACATGCCCCCACACATATACACATGCATGCAAACATGCAGACACAAACATACACATGCACAAATATATGGACACACAAAGGCACACTCATATACATTCAGCTGTTAACACACACACACACACACACACACACACACACACACACACACACACACACACACACACACACACGCACACACACACACACGCACACACGCACACACGCACACACACACACACACAAAGAATGTACATGTTTACACATTATGCAGGCAGACAGTTACAGAGAACCTCTATTCATGGGTTTCTTTTCATTTAAAGCAGACGTGTCCAACCTGAGGCCAGTGGGCCGCATGCAGCCCTCAGAGCTCTTCCATACGGCCCTCGACCTCCAACTGCAACATCGATGTATGCATGCCCCAAAACACTTTTTTTGATTTGTGTTTTTTGCTCCCGTGACCTGTAACTCTAACGTTGGTGCACACATGCACCAAAACATCCTTCTAGTTTTGTTTTTGTACCAAAAAAGGGTCAATGTATTTACGTTATTATTTTGCGCCGAAGAATCAGTGTGTGTGTGTTCTCGCTGAAGCAGGACTCGTGAATGGATTTGCTACTGTTGCCTTTGAAAGGGACAGCACTTACCTGTGTTAATAGGTAAGTATGGAGTGAGTGAGTGCATGCATGAAAGCAGAATGTTTGTGTGCATGAAAGTAGAAGAAGAGTGTGTGTGTGTGTGTGTGTGTGTGTGTGTGTGTGTGTGTGTGTGTGTGTGTGTGTGTGTGTGTGTGTGTGTGTGTGTGTGTGTGTGTGCATGACAGAGAGACAGAGACACATGCACAAAGAGGCTAACGACGATCAATCTACCTACTGAACACACACAAGTTAGCTCATAAATATATTGTACATTAAAAGTACACTTTCATTAAATTGCGGCTTTCATGACAGGGACAGTGTTGTACTGAATATGAAATCATACCTCTCAACTGTATGGATTTTCGAAGAATGTCTGGATTTTTGCCTCATCTTCCAGTTTTTGTCTTTTGCTTAGGAAATAAAAGTGGTCATCCAAGGTAATGCAGTTTCAGGGAGTAAGAATGAGACAGCAGCCTAGGGTTAATGAGTCAGTAGTGAATTGACTATGTGGGACTGTAGCATATAAAGTTGTATTGTTTTTCTGACAAACAAAAACATACCCAGTGTTGTTTTGTCATTGGTGGGTCCTAAGCAGTGGTAGATTGGAAAACAGTAAGCATAGCTTTGATGGATCATCAATGCTGGCAATTCAGGTGGGCACAATGTCATTTTTTAAATGTTGGGGGTTTTAGTGTGTATGTGTGTGCTTATGTGTTGCAACAGTAGATGATTATTAAAGACAGAGACTTACAGACTGTTGAGAATATGTTTCTTTGTTTCAAAACCTGATACTTGGGTACTAGGCATGCCAAAAGTAGAAAGTTTAAGACATAGTTTCTTGCCATTTACACTGGATGGATATTTACATTTAATGGACAATGCTAGCAGTATTAGTGTGGGCCTGTGTGGTTCTGGAGGATGCTAAGTCTACCACTGCCAATGTCTTGTAAAGTGACCTGGAAATGGATATTGGGATGTTACTGAAAAAAAAGTAAGTAGGCTTAGAAATATAATTTAATTAAACAAAGTGCACTTGCAATTTACAGGCCATAATTTAATTTGTTTCAGATAGTCCAAATCCCGGTAGATTGTATACGATTAGACTTAATTAGGGAGAGCTGTCATTCTGGGGAAATAAACAGCCCTAGTTTCAGTGAAAGGTCTGTGGTTGTTTGCAGGAAGGAAGTTGCAGGATGTTGATGCAATGTGTTTTATTTATTATTTTTAATGCATTTCTCATTTCAAAGCATGGTTTTCTTTGTTGCAAAAGAAGGCAGGACTGAATGAGCCATATAATGCTTAACCAACAATGATGGGATAGAAAGATAATAAGTGATGTATAATGTTTGCAGCTACAGTTGTTTCAATGGTGTCTGTGATGCATAACTATTTTTGGGCCTGTGTCCCACTTTTATTTTTTGCTTTGTCCAGATTTCTTGTTCCAAGGTTGAAAGGTATGGTTCCATACTAAATCAGAAGGTTGTATTTACATTGGAAGACTTTTCAGCATAATTATGAGAAACAGAGCTTTTTTAATATCTCTGCTTATTTCCAAAATAAACTGCCATGTAACCTTGCAAACAACTTTCTTATAAAGCTGCTTTATTTCATTTGGAATTGACAGGAATGCTTCACTGGTTCGGACGTAAGCATAGAGTCCTAATGTGACTTTGATTTCTTGCAGCAGTCTGTGGTTTACTTATCACAATAACTTTTCTGTGTTTGTGTGTAATCAGTTTAACAGTTTTAAAGATGTTTTCCAAAAATAAATAAATACATAAATAAAAAAATAATCCTCTCTACACTTTGAACTATTGACAAAGTCTGGGAATTTGTTTTTTTTTTTCAAAAGCGAAGGTCAGCATTACATCTCAGTAAACTGTCAGTCTGTGAATAACTTCTGCAGAAATTAAAATGTCTGAATGTCAAATGGCTTTAGATTGGAGGGAAGTTATATGTTTACTCCAGTATGTAGTATGATCTTAGAGAATTTATGGTTTTCTTATTGATTTACTTTTTGCTGAGCAGTTGTTTGTTGATTTATTGATGGTGGGAAATTGCATGGATGAATCCACATCTATTATGATTTTTATTTTTAGATATTTTGACTTCTAGACAATTTAATTCAGTGAGTGTGTGTCTTGCGATTACTGAGGTTGCCTATTTTACAAGTAGGGGCTTCTTTTGTGCGTGTGTGTGTGTGTGTGTGTGTGTGTGTGTGTGTGTGTGTGTGTGTGTGTGTGTGTGTGTGTGTGTGTGTGTGTGTGTGTGTAAGTGAGAGAGAGATTTAATATGTATACTGAATATATTTTTGCAAATGGAATTCTTAGTTAAATAGGCCCCTCTTCTTGGGCAAATAGACTTGAGTAACCAATATTAGATCTTAGCCATCTAGCTAGGAAAGATTAGTATGTGGATTTTCCATCTGGTTTGATGAAGGCTATGATACTTACTCAAGGAATACATTTATGGCTATCCATTCAGCCATCCAGTTGTCGTGTTGCTGAACTATATTGTTTGATAATGAGAGGAGCTTTTTACAGAAGTTAAAGGTTTTTATGTCAAGAACCTGTCCATACAAAACGGCTTGTTTATGTTGCAGTGAAGGCTGTGGTCTTTGTAGTGAGCGTTTTAAGTATAACCAGTATTTCTGAGGTAGAGAACGTCTCTTAAGGCAGGATCTTTGTTAGCCTGGAAAGCAAGCCAATGATGAAATGTATAGGGGCCAGTGAGAGACAGAGGAAAGCAAGAAGATTTTTAGTCTGTTTGGATAACTAAGTGAACTTAGTCCTTTGACCTTTTTTGTCAGAAATGGTTGTAGTCTTTCTTTTGGCAGGGTGTTTTGCTGAGGCATATGCCAAAAAGGGCATTGCACTCAATAATGGCTCTTGTAACGGAAGAATACACGGATGTTATGACCTCCTTGCCACTGGATGAAATACCATTACTAATGAAGTGGGCCATGTAAAAAGCTTTCCATACAATGGAGACAACATGGTGGTCAAAAGTCAGGTTTCTATCAACCTGGGTGTCCAAGCACCTCACGACTCATTGCATGCTTACAACATTATTAATGTGATAATTTGTGGAGACATCTCTCTCCTCAAAGGGGATGATGATGCATTTTTTGGCATTTAGCTTGAGGCCATGTTTCTGGCACCAGTTATTTGTTTGAGTGAGACCCTCTTGTAGCTTATTCAGAATTGTTTCATTAAGTCAGTAATGTGAATTTTTTACTTTATTGCAAATTTGTTGGCTTATTTTTGTGGATTTTAATATTGTAGGACTGCTAATGTCAACATTTTACGTAGCTGGATTGCTGGAGTGGTTTTCCCAGTGAGAATTGTTAGTACTGTAGTGAATATCTGTTTATTTATAGAAAAAATATATATATTAAGTAAGATGCTAGAGTTAACTGTTAGATTAGAGAATTAGAATTAGAACAAGAATTAGAATTTTAAGGCAAATATTAGGCATTTATTACATTTATTCATTGTTCAAATGTACCTACAGTACAGCCAGGAGGTCGACTTTGGTCTCCCGCAGAAGCGAAAGAGTTAACTATATGATATATTTTACATGCGGCCCCAAGACCATTTCTGTTCACTCAGTACGGCCCCGGCATGCCAAAAGGTTGTATACCCTTAACTTAAAGCCAGAAACACCATTTTACTGCCTTGCCTCCCCCTCACACAGCAGTTTCTGGCATTCAGAATCTGTTCTAGTTCCTGCTTTGCTTCAGTTTCTATATTTTCCTATTCCCATGCTCTGTACTACGTCCAACAAGCATCTGAAAACTATAAATAATGAAATGCATTTATCTGAGCCAAGTGAAGACAAGATCACTGTTAAAATAAAACTACTTCTTTCTAGCTCAACTGCACTTTTGTTGAGAACTAGATTTAATAATTATATACTGATTACTTTATAAGGATTATTAGCATTTAATAGACACAGGAAGCGTTAACTGTTCTCTCTTTTTTTCTTGCAGTTTATGTAAAAAAAAATATTTTTTAGTAGTAGTTGGACCAACAACAAAAGGCTGCTCACTCACAGAGCCCCCTACTGTGGGGAGAGCTGTGGTTAGAGAACTTGGCAGGGCACTGGTATGCAATGCATTTTAGTTTCAGTTTCATGAAATGCCATTGTAAGTGAAACTGCTGAGTAAATAAGAAAGTAATTAAAAGTTCACAAACAAGTTCCTTCAACGTTCTTCTCAAGAAATTGTTATAAAGCCAACAGAAATATTTGAAGTGCAGCCCAGCCAATACAGTTCTTCTGATATTATTGCTCCAAAAACAAATGGTTCTGCCACCAATTCTACTTAAAAACACTTGAAACTTGAAAACTTTAATAAAATATACGATGATAAGATAAAATAAAATAAACACACTGGCTCATAAATCAGATAAGCGCTTTCAGTATAATACCTTTTTCAAATCCTAAATGTTTGCCAGTGAAACTTCCTCTTAAATACCTTCATTTCCTAGTATTCACTCACTTAGATGCATTTAGTAACCATAGCAGCATATACACACTTTTAATTATGTCATTTTGAGTGCTGAAGAGCTTTGCCTTTTAGTGCAGGTTTTAAAGGGACAAATGCATTGAGACCTGGTGACTGATCTGATTGCAAATTCATTATCCACTTCATCTCTTCAATTTCTGCTCGGTTTACTAAATCCCCACCTCTTGGTGTTTCATGAAGCCTAGTTAGTGCCATGAACTTAAAAGAGTGTCTGTCATTTATACTAATATGCATATAAAGTGCATTGCTGGTAACTTTTTTTCTTATGTCAGATAAGTGCTTTAGGATATGTTCCTTGAGCATTTGATTAGTTTTCCCTATGTAGTATGCCTTGCAATGACTGCAGGTTGCCACATAGATAATGTTCTTACTCCGACATTTTGCAAATCCTTCAATCTTATAGTTCCTCTTAGTCAGGGGATGTGTAAAAGTATTCGAGATGTTTATGAGAGCATGCCTTGCAACTTCCACATCTGAATGTACCAACTCTCCTGTTCATCTGAAAACTCCTGTCTTCAGAAATAGCTTCAGTTTCTGTTTTATAACATAATAGTCTTAAGTTTTTTCCTGTTCTTAAAAGAAAAACTTAAAAAGACTATTATCAGGTTTCATTCACGTACACACCACCGCACAAATAGTCACTACTTTATTTTTCAACTATTGACATTAAGCAAAGTGTTATAGGTTCATAGGTTCATAGGTTTATACTAGGCTATCTGCCCTAAGGCATTTATAAGCCTAGCCCAAATTTTTGTGGCTCACGCCACCCCTTATATGAAAAAATACTGTGCCCATTAGTTTGTTGTGCCTCTGTCCAGCAGTGACACAGACATGATTCCCGGGGTAAACCTACGATCTCCCATCCACAGGTCTAGATTTCTCTTGAACAGAGTCAGCGAGGTGCTCTGCCTCACACGGACCGGGATTTTATTCCACAGCATAGGGAGTCTCTGAGTGATAAATCTATCCCTCCAGCACGTCCTATTTATATCCGTGCTAAGGTTTAAGTCGCTTGCTCTAGTGGTTTTGGTGGATTTGGATTTTTGAGGTGGAGCATGTCCATTAATTCCGGGTTGGACATGGCCTTGTATGTCAGGCACATGTCACCTCTGAGCAGACGGTATGCGACTGAATAGAGCTGGAGTTTCTTCAATCTGGCAGCATATGACAGATTTTGGAGTCCTTTATCCTTTTGGTGAGGAACTTTTGGGGTCTCTCCAATTGCTGCAGATGTCGGGTGAGATACATCCCGAATGGGGCATTGTACTCGATCATTGGTCTGATAAGTGAAGAGTACAGGGAACAATGACCTCACTAGATCTGGATGTGAATCCCTTCATGATCAGGTGGGCAATGTAGAAGGTCTTTCTAACCACTTTAGCAGCGTAAGTGTCAAAAGAACGGCCACTGTCAACCTGGGTCCCCAGGTCCCTGCTAACCTCTTCCGCGCTTAGTGGATTGGCACCTATATGATCGCTTGGGGTTACCTTGTTCTTCCCGAAGGGTATGACTATACATTTTTGGCGTTTAACTTCAGGCCATGGCTCTGGCACCAGCTATCTGTTTCCGTGAGTCCCTTCTGAAGGATATCCGTGTCCGATGCACTTTCCACTATGGCCCAGTTTGCAGTCGTCTGCAAACTTTGTCAGCCAAAGTCGTCCCATGTTGGCCTGTACTTCTGAGAAGTAGATGCCAAACAATACGGGGCCAAGGACCGAGCCCTGTGGGACACCACTTGTGACTGGCTTGGAGTCCGACACAGCGCCAGCAACTCTAACCCTGTGGGTTCTGTCCTTAAGCCAGTTTGCAACCCATCTTGTGACATATGGGTTTACATTTAAGCTGGTAAGTTTTTCTACAATACCAGTGGGGTATTGTGTCGAAGCCTTTGCAAGGTCAATGTAGGCTGTATGGACTGCCTTTCCCTCATCAATGGCCTTGGTGACTGTTTTGAAGAAGTCGACCAAGTTCAAAAGGCATGATCTTCCCTTGACAAAGCCAAACTGGGTCGGGTCCAATGTCTGCAAGTCCCCTATATCTTTGTTTATGAGCTCCATTATGATCCTCTCCATAGCTTTGCAGACTAGACTTGTTAAGCTTATGGGGCGGTAATTACCAGGGTCCGTGAGGCGCCGCCTTTGTGGAGTGGGACCACAGTTGCCGTCGCCACTCCTTGGGCACGTATCCTGTGGTAAGGCTGAGATTAAACAGCTGCCTTATGTGCGGGTTTAATTCCTCATTTAGCTCGTGTAGCACACAGCCGGGGACACCATCCGGTCCCATTGATGCTGTGTTTTTAGCTTTAGAGAGCAGCTTTCACCTGCGCATTTGAGATGTCTGGGAGGCTACACTCGGCTGGGATAGTTATCTCTCCTTTAGGGGAGAGGGGTGAAGTTTGCACTGAACCTGTCTGCCAGTATGTTGGCAATGTCTGTGGGTTCAGTGATTTTTGTATCATTTTGGACTAATTCTGAGCATATCTGGGAGTTTCCACCCAGGTTCCTAACATAGCTGAAAAAGGCCTTATGATTGTCCTTTGAATCCATGGCAATTTTTCTCTCAAAATTGGCCTTAGTTGATTTTATGAGTGCTCGTATTTTTTACTAATAATGATCAGGGGTGACTTCCCTTTTATGGATTTTGTTCTATCATGTAATAGCTTTCTCCTCTTATTGTAAAGTTTGTTAATGGCTGGGGTCCACCAGACTGGACGTTTGCCCTTTGTGGAAAGAGTCTTGGTTTTATTTGGGATTGCCTGATCCATGCAGTCCTGGAGGTGTTCATAGAAGGCATTTGTAAGGGCTTCCGCAGCTTGGGTTTTGGTTTCCTCTGGCTCAGGGGCCTTGAAGGATACCACACCAGTCTTGAGTAGTGTGAAGTTTGCTTTAGAGAAGTTCTTCACTATGGTCTTTTTGTTTGGGGTGGGGGCGGGATGTGGATTTCCAGTGAGATTAGTTTATGATCAGATCTCACCAATGAGGGATATACTTCTGGTGTGGAGCATTTTGTCCCCATGTTTGTGACAATGAGATCTAGTATATTTTCTCCTCTCATGGGAACAGTGACTAGCTGTTCCATGGCATTTGAATTTATGAACTCCAGGAACCGTTGGGCTAGAAAGTTAGGGCTTGAGTAATGTTCCCAGTCTATATTCGGGTAGTTGAAGTCACCCAATATGATGGTGTTTGGAGATACATTTATACCCTCCAGTGTCTTCAGGAAGGCTGTGTGGGGTTCCTGAGTTTGAGAGATTGGCCTGTAGCATGCTACAATTTGTAGAGCAGTTTTGCCTATGGTTAGTTGCACCTGGATGGTTTCCGAGCTTGTGCGTTGCCACCAACCTGGAGGTGTGGGTATCCTTTATGAATATGGATACACCCCTCCTTTTGTGGTGTGGTCTGGGTTTTGGGGCGGGCATGATATGAGGTAAAACCTAATAGTGCCGGGGTGCTCTCAGGAGCCTTGAACCAGGTTTCAGTTACAGCACAGACATCGATGTTCTCCATACTGAGAAGGGCCTCGAGTGCGTGCATTTTGAGAATTAGACTTCTGGCATTGAGCAGCATTACCCTCAGTTTCTTCCCATTTTGTTTTCTAGGGTGGTAGGTTTAGAATTTGAGCCTTGCCTAAAAAGGCACTATGGGGTGGCAAGAGCCTTAGCCAATATCCGGAATCCCAGGGTGACAGGTGCAAGCCGTCCCTTGCGAAGCAGCGTGGCTTGTCAAGCATGTCATCCCAGGCAGACAGACACTGGATCCCCTTTGAATGACACCAGACATTAAGCCAATTGTTAAAGCTGATCATCTTGTCTCTATATTGTGGCATCATTCTTGGTGAAGGAAGGATACTGCTCAGGGTTAGGGTCATACCTGCCTGGGCTACATAATCAGAGAGCTCCTCTATGTCTCTTTTCATGTAGTCCAGGGAGGTACGTCTCAGGTCGTTCACACCAGCATGGACAATGACTGTGTCATATTTGTACTTGCCGTGGAGTGACCCGAGTGCTTGTGTTATGTGGCGGATTCTAGCGCCCGATAGGCAGCTTACTGTGACCCTCTCCTTGTTCAGCCTGGTGAGTGGGAGTCACCTATGACAAGTATGTTTGGTGTTGTATTTGGCCTTAAGGGCTGTGACTGCTTTGCACACTGCTTTTGTGGTTTATGTGTTGCTTGTGGGGTGTCTTGAGGTAGCAGTTGTTTGGGTGTCTGCTTTGGAGGCCTCTGCTGTTTAGGTAAATTTTTACTCAGAGCCTCCGAGTATGTCTTTGTGTGTTTATGTGTTTGATTCAGTGGAGTGGTAGCATTATGTGAGGCTGGTTTTGTGGTGTGTGTAGTGGCCTTCTCCTCCTGTCTGGTCTTGCCAGTCCTGAGTTGAGAGAGCTCAGCCTCCAGTTTGGCTAAATAGCTGCATCTCTCGCAAGTATTTGTGTTATGTGGGAGGAGGAGAGGGTTGTCTGTGTACATGAGGCAGTTATAGCATTGCCTCAAGATTCCCAGATTCACCAGCTGGACCGGAGAGGAGATTGACAACTGACCTTTGGACATGCTAGAATAATATTGGGAAATCCTTAATTGAAAACAAGGGCCAGTGGGGAGTGAGGGTGTAGTGCTTTTAATTTTTAGTGCTGACTTATATAATTGCTTTAGTGAGCAAGTGCCAGGTAACTTGAGTGCAATGTGTTACAAGTAACTAAATGCAAAACGACAAACAGTAACTTTCTTTCAAGTGAAACAAGGAAATAAGTACAGTAAGCAATGCAGATATCACTAGTGATCCACAGAAGCGCTGAGAAGTTGCGTATTAGGTGGAATTAGCTTCCAGGGAAATAACAAGCAAACAAACAACAAGCATATAAACAAAGCTAGATTCAGCAGGCCTGGATCTAGTCTATGCTAGAGCAAACAAGGTGTACCAATTTCAGTAAGATACAGTTCAAATATTCAGGCACTATAAACCTTTAATCAGAAATTCCCAGCTCAGAAGGGCAGAGTCCAGCCTCTCCTCCCACAAGAGTGCAGACCACGAACCCTCTTAATGTAAAATAACTGGCTTGAAAGCCCAAGTGCTTAAACCAGAATTAATACACTTTTAGAATAACAGACACTGAGCCCTCAATCAGCAGTTCTCAACCTAGAAGGATGTAAGCTACCTGTTCTGCCACAACAGTGCAGACCACAAACCCTCTCAGTGCAAAACAACTAACTGGTCCGAAGCCCAAGTGTTTAAACCAAAAGGCTTAGAATGAGTTACACCAAGCAGTAATAAATACAATTGAGTATTTTAAGATGATGCAAAAGTAAAAAGAAGTATAGCAGTAGACAGTTAGTGGCTTTAAAAAAAAAACGGTGAAACCTGCAGCTAGACTACCTCGGCTCATAGCTTGAATAAAATCCAAGCTTTGTTAGAAAAACTACAGAATAGATTAAAGGCCCTTAGCTGCTGCAAATAGCTTAGAATATTATTTGTAAATGAGAAAAAAAATCATGGTCTTTGGAAAGCAGTCCAGTGATGCACATGAAATATTTGCCAATAAAGTATTTTGATTACTTTTGTATAAATGTAAATTTGCCTATGTCACAAGTAATAATTCAATAAATGTGTTTTAAAAAAAATAAACAACACCGATTTAAAATACTACAATAAGAATGCCAAATTTGCTGCAAAAATGTCTAAACAGAACACACAAAAAAAATAAACTTGTTGGAATTTCCCAATTTCATCTCATATTCTCAATTAAAGGTTGCTTACAACATTGTTTATTTGCCACCCTATTAAAATGCTAACACTTATAACACTGAGTGTCATCAGAATGAAGAAAGACCCATACTCCATGAGAAGAACAAATCTCGAACATTGCTCTACTCCCTGTGCCCCCAGAATTTATTTATACCAAATACACCTGTGAACCTATTCATATACCGCTTAAAATAACCTAAAAGGCAAATAAACTTGTGGGATATAATTAGGATACTTGGCTAGGTTTATAAAGGCCCCAGTGGTCATTAGTCTAGTATGCACCTATGAACCTATGAACTCCAAGAACTCCATACCCTGGAGAAAGGGGACTATTCAGAGAAATGGCCATCCCAGACTTGGTATATATAAGTCTGTTTTTTGGCCATTCACTCCCTGTATTTTTGGACTCACTCATGCGAGTCCCATTATTTCTTCCCATACCTTGATTTCAAATGTATATCCCTTTATTACCCAGGCAAATGTCCAGCTATTCAAAGTTTTATACAATCACATACTCCAATCACATCCTATCACTATAAGAATGCATTTCTTGTCTCTACCCAAATATCTCATAATTGTTTCAGTGAAAATATGCTAGAGGTTACAGCAGCAATAGTGAATGTGCATATGCAAGAGGCTATTATTGCCACTTTGAGCCACAGTGGTGTGTGTTGTCATCCTTGGAGGCACCATGTTATTCAACCATGTTTAACCTTTTTAATGGCCTTCTTGACACTGATATTGTAGAACTGTACAGTGTAGCTAGAGATACCATACAGTATCTGGTAGACATGTATCAGCCTTATCTGTGGGCCTGTGAGAGTTATGGATTAACCATCCCAGGGGATACAAAGCTATGTTTGGCTTTACATATACTAGCTATAGGGACTTTTCAAATGACCATAAGGGAACACAATAGAGGTATATTGGGCATCTACCTTGAAAATACTCCATCAGTTTCTTAATGCCACACTACAGCATGTGGGGAGGATATGTGATTTTCACATATCACAGTGAATACAGCCAACACCATACAGGACTTCTATGAAATATCCAATTTATGTGAGGTGCTGGGGGCCATAGACTGCACCCACATTGAAATAATGGCCCCACCTGGTAACTTGGAAAAAAGGTATATGAATCATAAAATATATCACTCTATTAAGTGCCAGATGGTCTATAAAGACAATGTATCATCTGAAATGTGCCTGCAAGCCACCCAGGCTGTTACTAGGATTCCTGCATGTGGTACACATGTGACCTTTTCCAATGGTTTGTGAGGGGTGACTTCTGTCAGGCCCTCACAAGCATCTTATTGGTGATGTTGCATATGTCCAGGAAAATTGGCCGATGATGCCTATCCAAAATTCATAGAGTGTGAGAGACCACAGATACAACTATGACCTATCACAAAACTGAGTCATCAAAGAGCATGTACTTGGGTTGCTGAAGGCAATGCTTTCATTGTCTGGATGTATCTGGCAGTGCCCTGCAGTAAAACTGTGGCACACATGCAAAAATATTCACATTGTGTGCAATGTTACTCAGCATGATAATTAGGATGCAGCAGCAGTAAGGAGGGCAGTTGCAAGATGAACATCTCCCAGAATACTAGACAATGGAGGATGAGTCAAATGAGGAATCAATGGAGAGCCAAGTAGCAAGGGCTGAACATGCTAAATGGAAGTGGGCACTGTATACCATGGCATTTACAAAGATGCAGTGACTGGCGTATAGCTCTGGCACATTGTAAAGCATATACACTACAGTGTGTTTGTGTGTGTGTGTGTGTGTGTGTGTGTGTGTGTGTGTGTGTGTGTGTGTGTGTGTGTGTGTGTGAGTGTATGTGTGTGAGTATATGTGTGTGTCTGTGCAAAAGCATAACTGGAATGGGGCAAATGGGGCAGTCACCCTGGAAACAGTATTAAGAGGCATAATTATCATATGCCAACAGGTATTCAGCACATTACCATCATTCACAAATGAATGCCAGTATTGCATTTGTGGTCTGAACTGAAGAGCCTTAGCTTGCAGTTATCCATAGACTACCATAACTTGTCATGCGCTATTATAGCAAAAGCTTTATTAACATACCTTTCCATTAATTTTGCTTCTTGTCCTTCTCATAACATTATCTATCACTTCCTTTATAATCATTAAAAGTTCCTGACAACCTCTACCTTTAATACCAAATACACTTTTTTCTATTATATTTTGTATTTTATTTTCCATCCACTTCTGTATAATCTGTATAAGTATCTTATATTCAATATTGTTTAATGCTATCAGCCTCCAATTTTTTAATCCTTCTTCATTTTATTTTGTCCATAATAATTTTAATATTCCACTACAAATCTCCTTATATTTAAACCTTCCTCCATTCCTTCATTCAAAATCTGTACAAAATAAACATTTTACCAATCCTTGAATTTTTAATACATTTCATAATTAATTCAATCTCAACATGTTACTGAATCTATATTAATTTGTTTGATTATTTTACGTAGTTCTTCAATCAATAGTTTTTTCTCCAAATCTTTATTCATTAAATCTATGATTTTTGTTTTACTTTCTAATCTCTTTGGATTGCACTGCTTCCATTCTTTTTATACATTTCTTCCACATATTCTACCACTGTTTCCATAATTTATGTTTGAGTTGCTTAACTTTACCATTTTTGTCCCTCATTTGCCTTTTTACACCATTTTTCGCTTTTACTACTTTTCCTAAATATGTTGATACTGCTTCTTTTTTCCTTGTAGTAAATACCTTTGTTTAAACAACACATGCTTGATTCTTTCTTTATTTTTCTCATATATTACTTTTTCTTTTTCATATCATTCCATTCTACTGTGGACTAAATTTTCAAGAACGCTTTCGTAATCATCCACATACTCCTCTTTCTCTTTCATTCTTTTATTCCCAATTTAAATAAGTCTCTATATATTTCTTGTTAAATATTACCTACTACTCAGTTTTTAGGTTGACAGACGAGATCAGACAGGAGTCCCCTTGGACTATGATGTTTGCAGATGACATTGTGCTCTGTAGTTAGAGTGGGGAACAGGTGGAGGAGACCCTGGAGAGATGGAGATATGCTCTAGAGAGAAGAGGAATGAAGGTCAGCAGGACTAAGACAGAATATATGTGTGTGAATGAGAGGGAGGATAGAGGAATGGGGAGGATGCAAGGAGTAGAGGTGGCGAAGGTGGATGAGTTTAAATACTTGGGGTCAATAGTTCAGAGTAACAGTGAGTGTGGAAAAGAGGTGAAGAAGAGAGTTCAGGCAGGATGGAGTGGGTGGAGAAGAGTATCAGGAGTGATTTGTGACAGACGAATACCTGTAAGAGTGAAAGTGAGACCAGCTATGTTATATGGGTTGGAGACAGTGGCATTGACAAAAAGGCAGGAGTTTGAGTTGGATGTGTTAGAATTAAAGATGTTAAGATTTGCACTGGGTGTAATGAGGGTGGACAGGATTAGGAAAAAGTATATTAGAAGGTCAGCCCAGGTTGGAAGGTTTGGAGACAAAGTCAGAGAGGCATGATTATGTTGGTTTGGACATGTGCTGAGGAGGGATGCTGAGTATATTGAGAAAAAGATGCTAAGGATGAAGCTACCAGGTAACAGGAAAAGAGGAAGGCCTAAGATAAGGTTTATGGATGTGGTGAGAGACGACATGCAGGTGGTTGGTATGACAGAGCAAGATGCAGAGGACAGGAAGAAATGGAAACAGGTGATCTGCTGTGGCGACCCCTAAGAGGAACAGCCGAAAGAAGAAGAAGAAGACTCAGTCCAGTTTTTATAAAATGGTACCATTGTTAAATGTTCTTTCCGTAATTGTGTAATTACATCCTCTCATTACCTTCTATATTCAATTATTTTTCTTTTATTATTTTTATTCATTTTCCTATTTTAATATACTCTTTATGTTCTTCAGTTTCTATCCATATTGCTAGATGGTTTGAAAATCCAGTCTTTACTGCTTCTTTTTCTAGTATCCTTATTCCTTCTGATAAAATAATCTCTGTCTTAAACGTATCTCTTTCATATGTTCATCCTTTCAATAAATATAGTTTACCACATTTTATTACACCCTTCCTTATTTACATATCTTTTTCTTTTTTCTTTCTTCTTTGTCTCAAATCACAATTAAAATGTCCTGTTATTATTATTATTATATTAATGTTCACTATAACATAACCTAATATTTGTTAAAATAAGCCTTTTCTTTCTTTAACCATTACATAAGCATACATTTCTATAATTGTATACATTTTTCTTGCCATCTAATGTCCAAGATAGTCAGTCTACCCATTCTTACTAAGATTTTATCTAATATTTTAACCGTTCTCCTAAATAAAATTCCAATTCCAGAGCAACATTAATTTCCCAGATTCTATATTGTATGCCCATTCCATAAGTTTTTAGTCTGTAATCTTTCTTCTTTTGTTATAAATCTTTTATTTTCTAATATTTATTTTATTTTATTTATTTAACATTTGTTTACTGGGAAAGTCCAACTTGGAACAAGCTAATTTTCAGCGAAGGCCTAGGGAGAAATGTTCCAGATGCATGTCTTTGTAACATGGGAGGGAAAAGGAGCACCTGGAGGAAACCCATATGAATGCATGGAGGGTATACAGACTCCACAGAGAAGGCACCCCAGCCGAGAATCAAACTGAAGAACATCTTGCTGTGAGGTGACAACGTTAACCACTGTACCATCCATATAATTATATCTACACCATTTTTACACCATTCTATTATTCCTCTTTTCCTTGTTATATTTATAAAACTGTTCACATTTACAGATAATTCTTTAAGTTACCCCTTTTATTTTTTTAATTTGTTAGATATTGTTTATTTCTTCTTTCACTTCCTTTCTTCTATTTTATCCATTTCTTTTCCATTTTTCTTTTACATTTATACTCAGACTTTCTTTTCCTATTTCTAACTCTTTTACCTATAGAAGCTTTCTAAACTACAATCCGGTTTATGTCTTCATCATCACCAATTTCTGAACATTTGTCTACATCTCCATCTGGTTCTTCCTCACTGACTTCCTTCTGTTCTATTATTTTTATTTTTGTTTTAACTTGTCCTTATTTTTCTACCTCTTTTCTTTCTTTAGTTTTATTTTCATTTTCTTTTTCTATTTATGTACCGTCCATTGTTATATGTCCTTTTTGTTTACATTTATAACATTCTAACTCACAACTGTTTGCTCCATGTCCCAATTTTCCACAAATGTAACATCTTTTTCACAATTATTCACAAAATGCCTATCTTTTTCCACATAAAAAACATGTTCTTACTTGTCTCAATATGTTACTAAACCCTGATTCCCCTCCATAGTTCTAACACTTGGTATACATATGAGTGTATAATTTTCTATTTTTAAAGTGAAATTGCTTTTCCACACCCCAGTCCACAAACCCCTCTCATTTTAAACATTTATAATATCCAAATCTTTCAAATATCCTTTTAAAGTATCTTTTTTGATCACTGTTCAAAACTGTACATGTAATTTTTTCTTTGTCTCTCTGAGTGCAGTCTTTATAATATGTTCATTCCATGGATTTTATTTTTTTTTCAAATGGACTAATAAAGTTCTCCATTCCTGGAACAGTCTCAAATATAATGTCATAGAAGTCTCTCTATTTATAAGAATAAATTATTTAACTCTTAAATTGTTACACCCAGAGGTAAAACAATACTGCCACAAACCTCCTACCTGTTAACACTTACTTTGCAGCCTTACCACCAGTTTTCTTTTATTTATATATTTATGGTTTACTTCTTTTCTCTCTCAGTGCACTTGCCACTATATCAACATATGTTTTCTTCTTTTCCCCTTCTTTATCTCTGTCTGTGATCTCCACTGCCTCCTCTTCCCTTATTTTTCCATTATCTCTCCCCATAATACTTCACTGCTGTTCTTGAGTACACTCTGAGCAATCATTTCTTACAATATATCATCTCACAATGCTCCCAACTGAAGGGTTGTAATAATACATTCTTCAACTTTTTCATTTGACTCCACAAAAAAGTTTTATTGAAATAAAACCTCCAAATCTACCATAACACCATCTCCTAAGCCAGAATTCACCTTGACTCCTTCACGTCCAATTTCCATGAAGTGCAGATGTACTCCCAGCCACCACTGCACTAAGACCAGGACCTGTGCTCATAATTGCCAACAGTACTTGTTGGGATTACTGTAGTGAGTAGGGGTCCTTTACTAAAATTCACAATGCACAATATATACATTATGTATACAAAGTTTTACAGCTTATTTACAATTATTTACCAATAACTTACATATTTTCAATGTTTAAAACTTTCAATTCCCCCATTCTTTTCTCCACAACCAAAATCTTATTTTCTTCAAAAATGTTTACAGTATCCATTTCCCATTAAATTTTATCTCATTCATTCTTTCATTCCAGACAATCCATATTATACAGAATAATGTTTCGTCTAATCAATCTGGGTCTATATCAGAAGCTCAAATGGTTAAAAGAGTGAATGCTCTTTGATCAAGCTATAAATATCGAATGCACTAAATAGCAAAGACACAGAACAGAGATTTTTTTCTCAGGGATCACTAGCCTTCATTTTTTATATGGCATATTTGCCTTTACTGGAAGTCTGTTTATAGACAATTTCCACAATAAATCTATACATTCCACATATTTTTCACATATTTTTATTCTTGCATTTATACTTTTTATTTTTTTTCTCCCAAGTGTCTCCAAGGATAAATTTAATAAAATGTTCCCATTATATTTTCAAAACATTCTTTCCTGTTCTCTTCTATATTATTTAAATCAATCTTCCATAATAATATTTTCTCTTGATATATTTTCATCACCCTACAAGCAATTTCTTTACTTCTTTTTAAACATTTAAGCTTCTCCCAAATTGCTTTATGTTTTTTTTTCTATTATTTTTATTAATAGCCTTTCTTTTTCCGTTATTCCCATTAATATTTTATATAAATTCAAAGAAACTATATAAACAATTGGATTTATTAGACCCAAGCCTCCTTCCTTTTTCATAACAGAAAGGATTCCTCTTTTAATAGGGTTTAATCTAGATTCCCATATAAATGTAAATAACACAGTCAATAATTCTTTTTCGCATTCCAATTGTGTCATAAATACACTTGCCAGATGTGATAAGATGTGCCAGCTTATCTAATATTACTGAATTAATTAAACATGCTTTTGTCTTATATGTACGTTTACATCTTCTCCAAAATATACAAATATTCCTTATCTTATGTATCATATCTTTTCATTGTGTCAGTCTCTGTTGCTTGTTACCAAACCCTATTCCCAAAATTTATATTTCTTCTTTATTAAACTGAATAACTTCTATTTTCTTAAGAATCCCAGTCCTTTACTCTTTCCTCAGTAATACTCAAACCTAATACTCCTAATTCTTTGTCAAGTGTTTTAATAGCTACACTCATCTATTCTTCATTTTTTATAACGACTACTAGATTGCCCGCATAAGAAAATATTACTGGAATCTGAATTCCCTCTGTTGTGCAGTATTTAACTTTCTCCAGTACTAAATCTATCTTGTTAATGACCACATTCATAATTAATGCAAATAGAATACTACTTGCTGGGAATTCTTGTTTAATAACACTTTTTATTTCTATTGTCTCACTTAACCAGCCATTAACCACTAGTTTCACTTTATTTTTGTTATATACCAATTTAAAAATGTTGATTATTTTATTACTTATATTCTTTCAAAAATTTCCATAATGCTTTATGTTGTATCTAATCAAATGCTTTACTTACATCCCCTACTAATATTTCAATTCTGTTTTCCTATTTATTACATCATCTACCAGTTCTCTTATAATCATTAAACGTTCTTGACTTCCTTTTTCTTTTATTCCAAAAATTGATTCATTCTTTCATTTTTCCACTATCTTCATAAAAATCTTATAATCAACATTAACACTAGTGATCCCCAATTTTTAATGTTTGCTCTTTCTATCCTTTTTCCATATAAATTTAATTGTACCCATACATATTTTTTTTCATTTATCTCTTTTTCAAACCATTCATTCAACACCTCTAAAAAGATGTTTTTGCCATTCCTACATCCATATACATTAGATATTCAAGTCCATGCTTCTACATTTACTGTTTTCAACACATTTTTTCAATTCTATCATTGTAATCTTTTCTCCCATGCTGTTATTATCTTTTTCATTTTTTTCTAAGTTCCATTTATGTTGCCTTATAGTTTTGCATATGGAAAAAGTTTTCAAAATATGTCTTTTTATTGTCTGCATTATTTCTTTTTGTGCGTTAACTATACTTCCTACATCGTTTCTTAACTCTCTTATTATTCTTATCTTTTCTTTAACCTCTTTACTTAGGTATGGTGCTACTTCTTCTTTTCTTCCTTGTAAAAATATCTTTGAATAACATTTTTTAAATTTTCTCTTGGTTCATTTCATATAGCTTTCTTTCTTTTTCTAGGGACTCTTCTTTACTGTCTATTATATTTTAAAGACTTGGCTACTGATTTCCTTATATTTGCAACTATCTTGTATTTTTTTTTTTGTCCTTTGACATTCAAATACTTCTTTTCTATATTTTTCTTTTAAGCTAATCCACCAACTTGTCCAATCTTTATAAAATCTTCTCATATTTATATGATCTAACCATAGTTGATGGATTATTTCCTTTATATACTCATTTAAATCTGATTCATTAATTCTTATACCTCCACCTACTTTATATAGCCTATTTTAATTCCTGTCCAAATTGCTACATGGTCTGAAAAACACATAATTTTAACTCCTTGATGTAATATCCTTAGACTCTCTGATACTATAAAATAATCAGTTTCAGTTCTTAAATTGGTCCTTTTGTATGTCCAATGTTTGTTTTCCCATAAGTACATTTTTCCACTTTTGAACATATCTGAAATGACCTTTACATCTGCCCCTTCTTTTCATCTATGTCTTAAATCACAGTTAAAGTATCCCATTACTACTACTTGCATATTCACACTAACATAATCAAGCATTTGCTGTCTGTTTCTGTAAAGTGTATGCATAAAGTATAATCACCCTATATAAAGCAACAAAGAACAAAGACTATGGTGTAGGTAAACCGGTCCTCCAAAAAATAAATTATACAATATCACAGTCAAAGGAGGCAGCAGAACACAGCAATAAAATTCAAGAATTTAATCCCAGAACAAACAGTAGAACAAACAGTAAGCGGTTTTCATAGGTTCATAGGTTCATAGGTTCATACTAGGCTATCTGCCCGAGGGCATTTACAAGCCTAGCCCATAGTTTTGTGGCTTACGCCACCCCTTTAGTATGGGGAACTATACCCATTATTTTGCTGTGCCTCTGTCGAGCAGTGACACTGAGGTAATCCCTGGGGTATATCTGCGATCTCCCATCTATTGGTCAAGATTTCTCTTGAACAAGGCCAGCGAGGTGCTCTGCCTCACATATACCGGGATTTTGTTCCACAGCATAGGGAGTCTTTGGGTGATGAATCTATCCCTCCAGCACGTCCTATTAATAGCCATGTCGAGGTTTAAGTCTCCGCCCTTGTGGCTCTGACGGATCTAGATTTTTGAGGTGAAGCATATTCATCAAATCTGGGTTTGACATGGCCTTGTATGTTAGGCAAAGGTCACCTCTGAGCAAGCGGTAGGCGACTGAATAGAGCTGGAGTTCTTTCAGTCGGGCAGCATAGGACAGATGTTTGAGACCCTTTATCCTTTTGGTGAGGAACTTTTGTGGCCTCTCCAGCTGCTGCAAGTGTCGGGTCAGATACATTCTGAATGGGGCATTGTACTCAATCATTGGTCTGATGAGTGATGAGTATAGGGAGACTATGACCTCCCTTGATCTAGATGAGAATCCCTTCATGATAAGGTGGGCAATGTAGAAGGTCTTCCTAACTACTTTAGCTACATGGGTGTCGAATGACAGACTACTATCAACCTGGGTCCCCAGGTCCCTGATAACTTCTTCTGTGCTCAGTGGATTGCCACCTATTTGGTAGCTAGGGGTAACCTTGTTTTTCCCGAAGGGTATGACTATGCATTTTTGGCATTTAACTTTAGGCCATGGCTCTGGCACCAGTTATCCGTTTCTGTGAGACCCTTCTGAAGGATATCTGTGTCAGATGTGTTTTCTACTATGGCCCAGTTTGCAGTCACCTGCAAACTTTGTCAGCCATAACCCTCCTGTGTTTGCTTGTACTTCAGAAAAGTAGATGCCAAACAAGAGTGGGCCCAGGACTGAGCCCTGTGGTACGCCACTTGTGACAGGCTTTGAGTCTGACATGGCGCCAGCAACTCTGACCCTGTGGGTTCTGTCACTCAGCCAGTTTGCAACCCATCTTGTGATGTATGGGTTAACATTTAAGCTGATGAGTTTTTCAATGATACCTGAGTGGGGTATTGTATCGAAGGCCTTTGCCAGATCGAGGTAGGCTGTATGGACTGCCTTTCCCTCATCAATGGCTTTGGTGACTGTTTCCAAAAAGTCAACCAAGTTTAGAAGGCATGATCTGCCTTTGACAAAGCCAAACTGGGATGGATCCAAAGTCTGCAAATTCCCTATGTCTTTATTTATGAGGTCCATTATGATCCTCTCCATGGCTTTGCAGATAAGGCTTGTCAAGCTAATGGGCGGTAATTTCCAGGGTCGGTGGAGGCACCGCCTTTGTGAAGTGGGACCACAGTTGCAGTGTGCCACTCCCTGGGTACGTATCCAGAGGTAAGACTAAGATTAAACAGCTGTCCTAGCTGTGGGTTTAATTCCTCGTTGAGTTCGTGGAGCACACAGCCGGGGACACCATCAGGTCCCATGGATGCTGTATTTTTTGCTTTGGAGAGAGCAGTTCTCACTTGGGCGTTGGAGATGTTTGGGGGGCTGCAATCGCTTGGTATAGATATCTCTCCTTTTGGGGGGGGAGAAGTTTGCACTGAACCTGTCAGCCAGTATGTTGGCAATGTCTGTAGGATCAGTAATCTTCACATCATTTTGAACTAGTTCTGAGCATATCTGGGAGTTTCCTGCCAGGTTTCTAACATAGCTAAAGAAGGCCTTATGATTGTCTTTTGAGTCTTTAGCTATTTTTCTCTCAAAATTTGCTTTGGATGATTTTATGAGAGCTCTTAGTTTTTTACTTATAGTGATCAAGGGTGTCTTACCTTTTAAGGATTTTGCTCTATCTTGTAGTAGCTTCCTCCTTTTGTTGTAGAGTTTGTTTATGGCTGGGGTCCATCAGACTGGACGCTTGCCTTTGGTACAAAGAGTCTTTGTTTTGCTTGGGATTGCCATATCCATGCAGTCCTGCAGGTGCTGGTAGAAGGCATTTGTAAGTGATTCAGCGGCTTGAGTACTGTTTTCCGCCGGCTCGGGGGCCTTAAAGGAGACCACACTAGTCTTTAGAAGTGTGAAGTCAGCTTTCGAGAAGTTATTTACTGTGGTCTTTTTTATTTCAGGTGGGGGTGGGATGAGGACCTCCAGCGAGATTAGTTTGTGATCAGATCTCACCAGTGAGGGGTATACTTCCGGTGTTGAACATTGTGCTCCCATGTTTGTGATGATGAGATCAAGTATGTTTTCTCCTCTTGTGGGGATGGTGACTAGTTGTTCCATGGCATTTGAGTTTATGAATTCCAGGAACTTTTGGGCTAGGGTGTTTGGGCTTGAGTAGTGTTCCCAGTCTATATTAGGGTAATTGAAGTCACCTAGTATGATGGTGTTTGGTGATACATTTATCGCCTCTAGTGTTTTCAGGAAGGCCATGTGAGGTTCCTGAGTTTGTGAGGGTGGCCTGTAACATGCTGCAATTTGCAGAGAAGTCTTGCCTATGGTTAATTGCACCTGGATGGTCTCCGATGCATCGTGCGTTGCCACCAGTCTTGAGGTGTGGGTGTCCTTGATGAATATGGATACCCCCCCCTCCTTTCTTGGTATTGTCCGGATTTTGGGGCCGGAACGCATGATATGAGTTCAAACCTGATAGTGCTGGGGTGCTCTCAGGAGCCTTGAACCAGGTTTCTGTCACAGCACAGACATCGATGTTCTCCATACTGAGAAGGGCCTCGAGTGTGTGCATTTTGAGATTTAGACTTCTGGCATTGAGCAGCATTACCCTTAGTTTTTTTCCTTTTTTGTGTTCTAGGGTGGTAGGTTTAGAATTTGAGCCTTGCCTAAAAAAGGCACTATGGGGTGGCAAGAGCCTTTGCCAATATCCGGAATCCCAGGGTGACGGGTGCAAGCCGTCCCTTGGAAGCAGCGTGGCTTGTCCAGCATGTCATCCCAGGCAGACAGACATTGGATCCCCTTTGAATGACACCAGAGTTTAAGCCAATTGTTAAAGCTGATCATCTTATCTCTGTATTGTGGCATCATTCTTGGTGAAGGTAGGATACTGCTCAAGGTCAGGGTCATACCTGCCTGGGCTACATAATCAGAGAGCTCCTCAATGTCTCTTTTCATGTAGTCCAGGAGGTGCGTCTCAGGTCGTTTACACCAGCGTGGACAATGACTGAGTCGTATTTGTACCTGCTGTTGAGAGACCTGAGTGCTTGCGTTATGTGGCGGATTCTAGCGCCCGACAGGCAGCTTACTGTGACCTTCTCCTTACTCAGTCTGGTGAGCGGGACGTCAGTGTGTCTGACTATGGAGTCACCAATGACTAGTGTGTCTGGCATTGTGTTTGGCCTTAAGGGCTGTGACTGTTTGACACTCTGACTGTGAGGTCTATGTGTTGCAGGTGTTGTGTTCTGAGGTGGTGGTTGTTTGGGTGTCTGCTTTGGTGGCCTCTGCTGTTTTGGTAGATTTTTGATCAGAGCCTCCGAGTATGTCTTTGTGTGTTTATGTGTATGATTTGAGGTTGTGATGGTACTATGTGAGACTGGGTCTATAGTGTGTGTGGTAACCTTCTCCTCCTGACTGGTCTTGCCAGTCCTATGTTGAGAGCTCAGCCTCCAGTTTGGCCGTATAGTTGCATCTCTCGCATGTATTTGTGTTTTGTGGGAGGAGGAGAGGGTTGTCAGTGTACATGAGGCAATTGTAACATTGCCTCAATATTCCCAGGTTCACCAGCTGAGCAGGAGAGGACACTAGCAACTGATCCCTCGACATGCTAGAAGGACTGGACAAAAAAACTTTAAAAGAGATTCCGGGGGACGTGGGTGACCGAGAAATGGGGGTTTGCCTTATTGGGGTGCTATCTATAAGAGTGCCGTATCAAGGTAATAAGAACTGTAGGAGCAAGTGCTAGGTTTAACAGATAGAGAATAGTCTACTTGGAGTCAAGTAGAGATGATCTTTTTGGTTATAGGATACGCTGATTAGATCAGTAGTATAGTTCGAGGAAGGTAGTTTTAAGGGAAAATTTGAAGAGTGGACTTTAGGTAGCCCGAATAGTTTAAACCTGCTTACAGGAAATGACCCAAAATGGCCAATAAACTACAAGTTACTGCCTTAAACCACTCCTCTGAGGACAAACAGGCAGCTCAGTACTCCCTACTCCCACTAGTGAGTAAAGAAACTACCCCTTGACCAAACAAGGAAAATGGAGAAACACAGGAACCAAGACAAAGCCCAGGGATCAGCAAATCTGATCACTGGAACAAACTATTAGGAAAGTATGGAAAACAAGAGTATTTTTTTTTTTTTCAAGTTTTTTTTTCAGATAGGCAGAAAATACAATAAATGCTGTGTTTTTCGACTAATTGCTATCAAAAGCTAGTACACTTGAGTGTATTATCCTGTTGTTTAACTTTTAAGCAAAACTTAAACAAGCAAGTGCAACAAACAATTCAAGCTATTAAAAACAGTAAAAACAGGTAATAACAGAATAAAACAGGCAGAAATAGCAATCGAAAGGCTTAAAAAGTCGAAAATGCAGAAAAAAATACTTAGAATCTGGAAAGTTTGTCTTTTCTGGTCTCTGCTGCTCTAGGAACTCTGCTGGACACCACGAGGAGCTGTGCTGAGTTCTCTATAGCCAGAAAAGCCCGCCAAAGCGTGCTTTATAGCAGGGGCTGGAAAAGACAGGAAATGACCCAAAATGGCCAATAAACTACAAGTTACTGCCTTAAACCACTCCTCTGAGGACAAACAGGCAGCTCAGTACTCCCTACTCCCACTAGTGAGTAAAGAAACTACCCCTTGACCAAACAAGGAAAATGGAGAAACACAGGAACCAAGACAAAGCCCAGGGATCAGCAAATCCGATCACTGGAACAAACTATTAGGAAAGTATGGAAAACAAGAGTATTTTTTTGTTTTTTTCAAGTTTTTTTTTCAGATAGGCAGAAAATACAATAAATGCTGTGTTTTTCGACTAATTGCTATCAAAAGCTAGTACACTTGAGTGTATTAGCCTGTTGTTTAACTTTTAAGCAAAACTTAAACAAGCAAGTGCAACAAACAATTCAAGCTATTAAAAACAGTAAAACAGGTAATAACAGAATAAAACAGGCAGAAATAGCAATCGAAAGGCTTAAAAAGTCGAAAATGCAGAAAAAATACTTAGAATCTGGAAAGTTTGTCTTTTCTGGTCTCTGCTGCTCTAGGAACTCTGCTGGACACCACGAGGAGCTGTGCTGAGTTCTCTATAGCCAGAAAAGCCCGCCAAAGCGTGCTTTTATAGCAGGGGGCTGGAAAAGACAGGAAATGACCCAAAATGGCCAATAAACTACAAGTTACTGCCTTAAACCACTCCTCTGAGGACAAACAGGCAGCTCAGTACTCCCTACTCCCACTAGTGAGTAAAGAAACTACCCCTTGACCAAACAAGGAAAATGGAGAAACACAGGAACCAAGACAAAGCCCAGGGATCAGCAAATCTGATCACTGGAACAAACTATTAGGAAAGTATGGAAAACAAGAGTATTTTTTTTGTTTTTTTCAAGTTTTTTTTTCAGATAGGCAGAAAATACAATAAATGCTGTGTTTTTCTACTAATTGCTATCAAAAGCTAGTACACTTGAGTGTATTAGCCTGTTGTTTAACTTTTAAGCAAAACTTAAACAAGCAAGTGCAACAAACAATTCAAGCTATTAAAAACAGTAAAAACAGGTAATAACAGAATAAAACAGGCAGAAATAGCAATCGAAAGGCTTAAAAAGTCGAAAATGCAGAAAAAAATACTTAGAATCTGGAAAGTTTGTCTTTTCTGGTCTCTGCTGCTCTAGGAACTCTGCTGGACACCACGAGGAGCTGTGCTGAGTTCTCTATAGCCAGAAAAGCCCGCCAAAGCGTGCTTTATAGCAGGGGCTGGAAAAGACAGGAAATTACCCAAAATGGCCAATAAACTACAAGTTACTGCCTTAAACCACTCCTCTGAGGACAAACAGGCAGCTCAGTACTCCCTACTCCCACTAGTGAGTAAAGAAACTACCCCTTGACCAAACAAGGAAAATGGAGAAACACAGGAACTAAGACAAAGCCCAGGGATCAGCAAATCTGATCACTGGAACAAACTATTAGGAAAGTATGGAAAACAAGAGTATTTTTTTTGTTTTTTTTCAAGTTTTTTTTTCAGATAGGCAGAAAATACAATAAATGCTGTGTTTTTCAACTAATTGCTATCAAAAGCTAGTACACTTGAGTGTATTAGCCTGTTGTTTAACTTTTAAGCAAAACTTAAACAAGCAAGTGCAACAAACAATTCAAGCTATTAAAAACAGTAAAACAGGTAATAACAGAATAAAACAGGCAGAAATAGCAATCGAAAGGCTTAAAAAGTCGAAAATGCAGAAAAAATACTTAGAATCTGGAAAGTTTGTCTTTTCTGGTCTCTGCTGCTCTAGGAACTCTGCTGGACACCACGAGGAGCTGTGCTGAGTTCTCTATAGCCAGAAAAGCCCGCCAAAGCGTGCTTTATAGCAGGGGCTGGAAAAGACAGGAAATGACCCAAAATGGCCAATAAACTACAAGTTACTGCCTTAAACCACTCCTCTGAGGACAAACAGGCAGCTCAGTACTCCCTACTCCCACTAGTGAGTAAAGAAACTACCCCTTGACCAAACAAGGAAAATGGAGAAACACAGGAACTAAGACAAAGCCCAGGGATCAGCAAATCTGATCACTGGAACAAACTATTAGGAAAGTATGGAAAACAAGAGTATTTTTTTGTTTTTTCAAGTTTTTTTCAGATAGGCAGAAAATACAATAAATGCTGTGTTTTTCGACTAATTGCTATCAAAAGCTAGTACACTTGAGTGTATTAGCCTGTTGTTTAACTTTTAAGCAAAACTTAAACAAGCAAGTGCAACAAACAATTCAAGCTATTAAAAACAGTAAAACAGGTAATAACAGAATAAAACAGGCAGAAATAGCAATCGAAGGCTTAAAAAGTCGAAAATGCAGAAAAAATACTTAGAATCTGGAAAGTTTGTCTTTTCTGGTCTCTGCTGCTCTAGGAACTCTGCTGGACACCACGAGGAGCTGTGCTGAGTTCTCTATAGCCAGAAAAGCCCGCCAAAGCGTGCTTTATAGCAGGGGCTGGAAAAGACAGGAAATGACCCAAAATGGCCAATAAACTACAAGTTACTGCCTTAAACCACTCCTCTGAGGACAAACAGGCAGCTCAGTACTCCCTACTCCCACTAGTGAGTAAAGAAACTACCCCTTGACCAAACAAGGAAAATGGAGAAACACAGGAACCAAGACAAAGCCCAGGGATCAGCAAATCTGATCACTGGAACAAACTATTAGGAAAGTATGGAAAACAAGAGTATTTTTTTGTTTTTTTTTTTCAGATAGGCAGAAAATACAATAAATGCTGTGTGTTTCGACTAATTGCTATCAAAAGCTAGTACACTTGAGTGTATTAGCCTGTTGTTTAACTTTTAAGCAAAACTTAAACAAGCAAGTGCAACAAACAATTCAAGCTATTAAAAACAGTAAAAACAGGTAATAACAGAATAAAACAGGCAGAAATAGCAATCGAAAGGCTTAAAAAAGACGAAAATGCAGAAAAAAATACTTAGAATCTGGAAAGTTTGTCTTTTCTGGTCTCTGCTGCTCTAGGAACTCTGCTGGACACCACGGGGAGCTGTGCTGAGTTCTCTATAGCCAGAAAAGCCCGCCAAAGCGTGCTTTATAGCAGGGGGCTGGAAACGACAGGAAATGACCCAAAATGGCCAATAAACTACAAGTTACTGCCTTAAACCACTCCTCTGAGGACAAACAGGCAGCTCAGTACTCCCTACTCCCACTAGTGAGTAAAGAAACTACCCCTTGACCAAACAAGGAAAATGGAGAAACACAGGAACCAAGACAAAGCCCAGGGATCAGCAAATCTGATCACTGGAACAAACTATTAGGAAAGTATGGAAAACAAGAGTATTTTTTTTTTTTTTTTTCAAGTTTTTTTTTTCAGATAGGCAGAAAATACAATAAATGCTGTGTTTTTCAACTAATTGCTATCAAAAGCTAGTACACTTGAGTGTATTAGCCTGTTGTTTAACTTTTAAGCAAAACTTAAACAAGCAAGTGCAACAAACAATTCAAGCTATTAAAAACAGTAAAAACAGGTAATAACAGAATAAAACAGGAAGAAATAGCAATCGAAAGGCTTAAAAAGTCGAAAATGCAGAAAAAAATACTTAGAATCTGGAAAGTTTGTCTTTTCTGGTCTCTGCTGCTCTAGGAACTCTGCTGGACACCACGAGGAGCTGTGCTGAGTTCTCTATAGCCAGAAAAGCCCACCAAAGCGTGCTTTATAGCAGGGGCTGGAAAAGACAGGAAATGACCCAAAATGGCCAATAAACTACAAGTTACTGCCTTAAACCACTCCTCTGAGGACAAACAGGCAGCTCAGTACTCCCTACTCCCACTAGTGAGTAAAGAAACTACCCCTTGACCAAACAAGGAAAATGGAGAAACACAGGAACCAAGACAAAGCCCAGGGATCAGCAAATCTGATCACTGGAACAAACTATTAGGAAAGTATGGAAAACAAGAGTATTTTTTTGTGTTTTTTTCAAGTGTTTTTCAGATAGGCAGAAATTACAATAAATGCTGTGTTTTTCGACTAATTGCTATCAAAAGCTAGTACACTTGAGTGTATTAGCCTGTTGTTTAACTTTTAAGCAAAACTTAAACAAGCAAGTGCAACAAACAATTCAAGCTATTAAAAACAGTAAAAACAGGTAATAACAGAATAAAACAGGCAGAAATAGCAATCGAAAGGCTTAAAAAGTCGAAAATGCAGAAAAAATACTTAGAATCTGGAAAGTTTGTCTTTTCTGGTCTCTGCTGCTCTAGGAACTTTGCTGGACACCACGAGGAGTTGTGCTGAGTTCTCTATAGCCAGAAAAGCCTGCCAAAGCGTGCTTTATAGCAGGGGGCTGGAAAAGACAGGAAATGACCCAAAATGGCCAATAAACTACAAGTTACTGCCTTAAACCACTCCTCTGAGGACAAACAGGCAGCTCAGTACTCCCTACTCCCACTAGTGAGTAAAGAAACTACCCCTTGACCAAACAAGGAAAATGGAGAAACACAGGAACCAAGACAAAGCCCAGGGATCAGCAAATCTGATCACTGGAACAGCAGCAGCTGCTTCATCAGACAAATAAAGATCCAAACTGTAGTACTTTTAAACAGCAAAGCAGCCAATTAGCATGCAAAAACAATTAGGAATTAACAAGAGTCCTTAAAGCCACACCAAAAAAATGCAGCTCAAAGCTCATTGTATAAACACAAAAACATTTCATTCATAAAAACATATAAAGCATTTCATTCAACAGCCAAAAAATGCAGCTCAGAACTCATTATATAAACATGAAAACATTTCATACATAAAACCATATAAAACATTTCATTCATAAAAGCATTATAAAAATACTGAACATAATTAATATCTATCTGGCTAAGGGCCTATTCATTAAAACTGGTTTAATAGAAAATGTATCATTGAGGCCTTTCCCCATATTAGCTTTCATTCTAATAATCCAGTTCAATTCTTTGCTTTCTACCTTAGTTCTATGTGGGCCCCCCTTATACCCACATTGACTATTTCAGCAACCATAAACTTAAAATTGTGCTGAGCACCTAGTAACATGATGTGCTTAGATAAAGCATTAGTCTCAGCTCTCCTGGAAATATCATATTGATGCTCCCTCATCCTGTCTCGTAGCCTGCGTGTTGTCATCCCGATGTAGAAACAGTAACAAACCATGCAGTAGGCTAAATAAACTAGATTCACTGTGTTACAGTTAGCTCTGGCTCCGAAAAACATCTTTTTATGCATATCTGGATGTTCAAATGCAGCACTGCTGTCAATCAAATGACAGTAGTTACATGCCCGACAAGGAAATGTATCAATATTAAGCTGTGCATCAATATTGGAGTTAAACTTTGGATAAAGTATATAAAATCTTCTCATGTTTATATGATCTAACCATAGTTGATGGATTATTTCCTTTATATACTCATTTAAATCTGATTCATTAATTCTTATACCTCCGCCTACTTTATATAGCCTATTTTAATCTCTGTCCAAATTGCTACATGGTCTGAAAAACACATAATTTTAACTCCTTGATGTAATATCCTTAGACTCTCTGCTACTATAAAATAACCAATTTCAGTTCTTAAATTGGTCCTTTTGTATGTCCAATGTTTGTTTTCCCATAAGTACATGTTTCCACTTTTGAACATATCTGAAATGACCTTTATATCTGCCCCTTCTTTTCGTCTATGTCTTAAATCATAGTTAAAGTCTCCCACTACTATTACTTGCATATTCACACTAACATAATCAAGCATTTTCTGTCTGTAATGTCTGAAAAGCACAATTTTAACTCCTTGATGTAATATCCTTAGACTCTCTGATAGTATAAAATAACCAATTTCAGTTCTTAAATTGGTCCTTTTGTATGTCCAATGTTTGTTTTCCCATAAGTACATGTTTCCACTTTTGAATATATCTGAAATGAGCTTTACATCTGCCCCTTCTTTTTGTCTATGTCTTAAATCACAGTTAAAGTCTCCCATTACTATTACTTGCATATTCACACTAACATAATCAAGCATTTTCTGTCTGTTTCTGTAAAGTGTGTGCATAAAGTATAATAACCCTATATATTTGAGTCTTCCATCTTATATCTAATATTCTAATATTAATATGTTTCCTAATACTACTAATGTTAACCCAGAATTTCTATATGTTCTTTACATGAAATTGGTATGGCTGAGTATTTTTCTTATGTTCCATATAACCTTGCCTTCCCATAACCTATTTACTTGCATTCTTCCTTCTTCTCTCATTATTCTTATACCAAACAATATTATAATATCCACATTTAACAAACTACCCCATTCTAACAGTCCTAACCTTCATTGTACATTCTTTATACTATTAACATTTATGGCTAGGATCCTCACTTTGTAGGGAATTAGCTGTTGCTTTTTATCCTTTTCCTTTTGTTTTTTTCCTATACCTATATTCTTAAATTTATATTTTCTATCTTTCACTCTCTTCCCAATGGAATTTCTTTTACTTTTGATTCTTATCCATTAATTTTCCCCTTCTTCATTTGAATTACTTAATTCTTCATCTCTGTCTATTTCTTTTTCTTTTTCTTCCCTTACCTGTTCTTTTATCTTTACCCTCATATCTTCCTTGTTTCTATTTTCTTTTTGTATCTGTTCTGTGTTATTTACTAAAACAATCTCTTTTACTTTATTTGCCTGTGTTTCTTGCATATGATTCTCTTTAACATTGCAATCCATCCATGAATGTCCTATTCTTTCACACTTTATACACCTTTGTTCACATTTTTTTTTGCTTCATGACCAGCTTTACCACAAATAAAACATTTATTTTTATCACAATTATTAATTGAATGGCCATTTTTTACCACAAAAAGCATGTCTTTGGTTGACCCCAGTATTTAGCTAATCCCATATTCCCCTCTACATTACTTATACTAGGCAAATGTATTATTTTCTCATTTTGCATTTTCAATATAACAAACACCACATTCTCATTCTCCAGTCCATAAAATCATAAATCTTTGTAATGTCCATTACATCCCTACAAAATGATTTCTTTCAACTTTGGTAAAAAATAGTATATATATTCTTATTTAGCTTCTCTATTAAATACTTGTACCACATATAACTTTTAAGAATTATCATTTTTTCTGTTTTCATATTGCTCTAAGAATTTTTCCATGTACTGTGCTTCTTTGAAAAAAATGTCAGAAAAAGAGTCTTTGTTTATACAAATAAATGTTCTTACCTCTCCAGGTTCAATACCCGACAAGTTATTTTTCTGTTTCACTACTTATCCTTAGTCAATGTTTTCTTCTTACTTCCATTTTCTTTCCTTCTCTTCTTTTACCTTCTTTACAGCCTGTGTATATGATTTCTTTTTTCTACCCTTATTTCTTGTACGTCCTCCTCTTATATTCTATCCATTATTTCATGTCACAATATTGCCTTTTAACTGTCTGGTTCACTTTGCTCTATAATCTCTTTCAAATATGCATCCCGTAGCCCCCCCCCCCATCTGAAGGGTTATAACAACACAATCTTGTGTTGTATTTTCTGTTGCAAGCCAGTTTTGCTGAAATAATTCCTCTGAATCCATATTACACACATTAGTCACTTCTTCTCGCATTTTAACAACCTCTCCTGCTTTTTGTTCATCTCTGCTCCATTATCCTTGATCCATTTAACCTCCAGCTCATACTTTGCTGTGTTTGAACTATCAGCTGTTTGATTTACGGCTACAGTTGTTTGCAATATCTTTGGAACACCTTCTTCCACCTCCATGGTGTTTTTTTCAGCTTCCTGCTTCTCCGAGCCACCTACACACCCAGACCAGAAGACAGGAAGTGCCGCACACACATACGCTGAAGAGTAGGAGATGTTCCCTGATGTCCTGGAAAAATTTCCCCTAGTAATGTAAATACCACCTCATGTCTCTACTGAAACGTACTACTAGCCTAGTGGGGCTATCCTAGTCAACAAAGATAATGCAAGTTCATTCAAAACTTGCTGTTCTGTTAATTTTTTAAAATTAATTATAGGTTCATAGGTAGGTACTAGGCTATTGGCCCTAGGGCCTATATAAGCCTAGCCAAAAAGGTACCCTGGCTTTTGCCACCCAAAAAAATTATTTTCCTGTGCCCCTGTCGAGCAGGGCCACAGAAGTGATCCTGGGGTGAATTTCCTATTTCCCATCCAATCATCAAGATTTTTCTTGAAGAGTGCTAATGATGAGCTCTGTTTGACATAGATAGGTAGTCTGTTCCAGAGTATGGGAAGTCTCTGGGACAGGAATCTATCCCTCCAGCATGTTCTGTTTATTGTGGTGACAAGGTTTAGGTCCTTATAGCGTGTAGTTCAGAGGGATTGGGATTTCTTTAAGTGGAGCATGTCCAACAGCTCTGGATTTGACATAGCTTTGTATGTTAGGCAGAGATCGCCTCTGAGTAGGCGATATGTGACAGAGTAAAGCTGGAGTTTTTTGAGATGGTCTGCATAGGGTATCTGTTTGAGGCCAGTAATCCTCTTTGTGAGGTATTTTTGTGGCCTCTCCAGTTGTTGTAGGTGTCTTGTGAGGTACATACCAAAAGGGGTGCTGTACTCTATAATGGGTCTAATGAGTGATGAGTAGAGGGGAAAAATAACCTCTTTTTTTTCTGGCTGAGAGGCCTTTTGTGATGAGATGTGTCATGTAGAAGGAATTCCTGACCACTGTGGTGATGTGATTATCAAAGGAGAGACTACTGTCCACCTGTGTCCCAAGGTCTCTTATCACATTTTTGGTGCTACCTATGTGGTAGTTCATGGGTACAGAGTTTTTACCAAAGGGGATGACACTGCACTGTTTGGCATTGAGCTTCAGACCATGACTTTAACATCAGGTATCTGCCTCAGTGAGGCCCTTTTCTAGGATGCCCACATCATTAGGAGTTTTGACTATGGCTCCCAGTTTGCAGTCATCTGCAAACTTGGTTAGCCAAAGACCTTCTGTGTTAGCCTGTACTTCAGAGAAGTAGATACCAAGCAGGAGAGGACCTAGGACTGAACCCTGTGGTACTCCACTTGTCACTGGTCGGAAGTTGGATTTAGAGTCTGCTACGTTCACAGTGTGGGTTCTGTCCATGAGCCAGTTGGCAACCCATCTTGTGATATAGGTATTTATACTTAGTTTAGTGAGTTTATCTATAATTCCAGAGTGGGGGATGGTATCAAAAGCCTTGGCGGGATCTAGATAGGCTGTGTGAACCACCTTACCCTCATCTATGGCTTTGGTGACTGCTTCAAAAAAGTCTATCAGGTTTAGGTGACATGATCTGCCTTTTACAAACCCAAACTGGGTGGGGTCCAGAGTTTGGAGATTACCAATGTCTTTGTTTATGAGTTCCATGATGATATGTTCGATGGCCTTGCAGACCAGGCTCGTCAGGCTAATGGGGCGGTAGTTCCCAGGGTCCATCATGGCTCCCTCTTTGTGGAGTGGGATAACCGTCACAGTGCGCCATTCAGTGGGCACAAAGCCTGAGGTGAGGCTATGATTGAACATGGTACTTAGGTGGGGTGCCAGTTTGTTCAGTAGTTCATGTAGAACGCAGCCTGGGATATTGTCAGGTCCCATGGATGCTGTGTTCTTGGTTTTGCAGAGTGTGGTTTTTACCTGTGCAGCCGTGATTACAGGAACTTTGCATTCTTCCGGTATAGAGATAGGCCGTCTAGGGGGTGAGAGGGGGGTAAAGGTAGTACTGAACCTATCTGCCAGGATGTTGGCAATATCAGTTGGTTCTGTATATTTAGCGCCATTGTGCTGTAACTCAGAGCAGATCTGAGTGTTACCACTTGAGATTCTTGACATAGCTATAGAATGCTTTGTGGTTGTCTTTAGAGTCAGTGGCAATTTTGTTTTCATAATTAGTTTTGGAGGATTTTATGAGGGATCTCAGCTTCTTACTGAGGCTGACCAGAGAGTTCCTCCAGTCATGGGATTTTACTCTTTTTGCAACAGTTTCTTTCTTCTGTTGTAGAGTTTGTTTATGGCAGAGGACCACCAGATTGGCTTCCTTTTTTTGGAGGATAGCATCTTGGTTCTATTAGGGATAGCATGATCCATGCACTCGTGTAAGTGTTTATAAAGTGCATTTGTGCAGGATTCAGCAGTCGTACCTCTATTGTCCGTCTGCATGGGTGTCGTGAAGTTTGTCACTTCTGTCTTAAGAAGTATAGTAGTATTTAAACATTTCCCTGATTTGGGGCCTTTAATCTCCCATTATTTTTGGATTCGTCCTGAATACTTGAGCAAATACATTGTGAGATATTCACCTAAACATTAATTATTGGATAGTTATGTTTCTCTTGGTCTTGTTTTGTTTGTTTTTTCTATTTAAATGTATGAAAATGTGAATTTTAGCAATTTGATGAAGTCTGCTGTTGATACAAATATTTGTTGTTTATATTATTTGTTTAACAAAGTTTTATGCATGACAAAAGCATTCTGTTTAATTTATCTGTAATGTTTATTTGCATATGTATGTGTATTTATTTATATTTCCATTTAAGGTACAAATGTGAGAGCATTTTATTCCAAGAGTTGCATATTTCCACAAAAATAAGAGTTTGCAGAGTGTAAAGATGATCTATGCTTCTCAGATACATTTGACAAAGGTTAGAACAGTGTTAGGTATGTTGTAAGCAGGGACCTGTTCACAGGACAGGTATAAAGGAAAGCAATACTCATCAAGGTTAGATATACACATGAAGCTCAACAGTTTGAATAATTATCATGAATTCTTACTCACATATACACTGTCCTGTTACCAGTGTTCTCATTATTTGGCTAATGACATTTTTATCAAAACATTTTGTGAAGTGTGACTTTCAAATGACATTTATAAGAAATATTTTAGTTCTTAATATTTTCATTGGAAACTGGCATTTGGTTTCCATGACAATGTAGTTTTTGTGAGTGTCTACGTGTGTGGGTGTCTGTCTGTCTGTGTCTGTGTTTAAACATATTCTGAAATTCATTGTGCTGTTGTAACAGTTGTCTTTGCACTGTTTTACAAATTGCACTTTGTTAGCAGTAAAGTGATTTCAGAGGTCTTTATCTCTTCGCTGTAGCTGTGAAACCATGATATTAGAATGGCTAAGTAAGAGGGTGTGGGGTGTAGTGGAAGATCGTGAAAAATAAAATAAAAAAACTTTTTCTGTTTCTGATTAAAAGATATTGTCTCATTAGCCTATGCAGATTTCATCATATTATTCCATTATTGACACATTCATTGTCATAGGATTTGGTGCGTGACATGAAACAAAGTTGTAATATTGCTGCTTCCAAACATGTTAACATTTTTAGCCCACTATTCATTTTTTGTCTTAATTTTGCAAACTACTTAGCTGTAAACTTTTGAAAGCATTAAGTAAAAAGATGGATGAATAGATAGCTAGATATACAGACAGACAGTCAGATAGATTCAAAAAAAGATTCAAAAGAAACTTTATTGTTATTAAGGAAACACAAGTGCTACCTAAAATAACACAAAAAAAGACAGACGTGATAGGTATTAAAGAATAAATAATAACTGTAGTACAAAAGTAAATATCTAGTTAGCTGACACACATGCTTGTACACTATTTATATACACTGGACAACACTGACTATATATACATAGACAGACAGATAGAGAAAGACTGATATACAGATAGACAGATAGACAGATTTATAGATAGATACATAGATATAGTCATATAGATATAGTCAGATAAATAACCAGATAGCCAGACAGACAATCAATAGACAGATAATCAGATCTGTGGGCTCATATTGTATAGGCGGTTGTTGCTTAGGTATATTCTAGTCCATCAGAAGTTAAGAGGAATTAGTATCAGAAGTGAGAGTAAACACAAGACAGTGAAGTAGAATATGTATATGACAGGTACAGTGGGGTGGCGTAGAGTTGTTTTTGATTTTTTTAATAAATCCCCATTTATTTTCTGAAGTAGCAGAAGATACATTTATAGGTCTCACACTTCCAATAGGCAATCGGTTTTACATAGCTCCACTACATCATCTAGTTTCACCTTAGTCATCCTGAAGTGCACTAAAAAAATATAGAAAGTAGGTGGCAACTGTTAAAGGATTCATTGCTGAAGCATTCGCAGTAATGAGAACAGCATGCAGAAGATAAAAGAGTGTACAGATATGTTAGATGTATAGTAATTCACAAGCATAATTAGAAATAGACAAGCAGTCTTATAAAGAAGTCTGCAAACAAGGCATTAGCTATTTAGCCGTTAATTGCCTTTCATGCTCCAACGAATCAAGCTAACAAAAGTTTATACCATGATGTGCTCTGTGTGGAGTGGTACTTATAAAACAATCAATAATGTTACAAGCAGTTCTAAGATGGTGAAGTTAGTAATCAGGAAATTCATACAGGAAGAACTAAACAAATAACAGACATGGCAAGAACAGTGCTGGGGCTACTTGTATCTTGTATCAGTGGTTGGGAATTCTAGAGCAATCATATCAATTCAAATGGAGCTATTTTGCAGTATTTTGTCAATGGTAAGTTTTGTCTATGTATGCTGCTTGATATTTCCAGCCTTCCAACATTGCAGCTGCTCTGCTGTCTATGGCTGCATTATTCAATGTTATGGACAATCTCTTGTCATGGTATTTGAAAAAAACAAATATTGCCTTCATTCTGGAGACACTGAGTATAAGAATAAGGCTGGCCAAATGCACTGCTCAATTTTATTTAATGTGAGCATAGAGTTAGAATATCATAAGTATACTGGAGACAAATTATGGTGTACAAAGTTACATGATAAATATAGTAAAAAGCAATGACTTAATTTGGAGTCTTGGTTTACTCCACTTGTTATGTATTGAATGGTTAAAGGTGAATGATACCATCTTACCTCCTGGGATCATCCAGTGAAATAGTTTTTTTAGCTACCAGTACTCTGTATCTTCAGTACTGTATTTAGACAATCTGTTGAACAACTTGAATTCATCTAGATTGTCAAAGAGTCTGACTCATCAAGGTATATGGTTTCCACTGGTTTGTATCTGTTAAGGTTACTACTGACAAACTCAGAAAAAAACAATGTGGTTTCTCAGCGTGTTATACTCATATTCCATGCTGTATGTCAGAGAAACGTCTGCTGTTAATGAGCTATCTCATTACTGTTGATACACTGCTTTTACTGCTTCTCCATTAAACAATCACTACTGAATGAAAATTATTGAGTACAAATTTTGACTCACCTGTGCATATTGATATCTCTTAGGTTAGATTCCAAAATACAGGCACCTTTTACCCTTTAGTGTTTGATTTATAAGCCATATTACTGGCCTATACATTGCAAGAACAACCTCTTCATTAACCTGGATAGGACCTTTCCAGGCCCAACTGAGGATGTTTACTTTATCCAGATCGGCATATTCATAATTTTTCTGCAGGAAATGGTTTCAAGGGTGAAAGATTCAGGAACTTGCTTTTTATCCACTGTATTAGTTACCCAGGTTTGTACTGGTGAGGGTGTTTTAAGTTATGTAAAACAATGCTCAGATATTGTGTCATTTGTTCATGTCACTTATTTCCATCAGGCACCATGACAATTGACTTACCCAGCAGTTGGCTGAATGCTTCCAGAACTACACTGGGTTCTAGATAGTTTTGCAAGCTGTTGCATTAATGTTTTATCCTCTGTACTTGGTCTTGCTGGAGTTATGTCACTGCCAGTACTTTGACCACTTGTCATTAATCTTGCTGGAATGATACAGGGATCATAGTCTGTTTTTCTGACCTATAAGTAACATATGACGTGTGATCATTATTGACTATTAGTTTTAAATGCTTATTGTGCCAAGCTGGCCATAAGGATTCAGCATTCTTAGAATGGTCATGGGTGCTGGAACCATACAGCCAGGGAGAGGGGGAGCCCTTCCCACCACTTTTACAGCTGCAAGACCTGTCGGGAAAAATGAATGAAGTGGAGTTTTCACGCTAACGTGGATTCACTTGCGGAAGTTAAACTAACTAAACTAGCTGTTCTTGTTCTCATTGCTCTGTGTTACAGGAGTTATGCTGCCGCTCTTCCACTGGTACTGCCAGAGCCAGAATCATGCTGGTAAGGAGAGTGTCTGTGTGTGTGTGTGTGTGTGTGTGTGTGTGTGTGTGTGTGTGTGTGTGTGTGTGTGTGTGTGTGTGTGTGTGTGTGCGTGTGCGCGTGTCTGTCTCTGTGTGTGTGTGTGTGTGTGTGTGTGTGTGTGTGTGTGTGTGTGTGTGTGTGTGTGTGTGTGTGTGTGTGTGTGCGCGTGTCTGTCTCTGTGTGTGTGTGTGTGTGTGTGTGTGTGTGTGTGTGTGTGTGTGTGTGTGTGTCTGTGTGTGTGTGTAAAATGCCCCAGTTAGGTATACCTGGTGGTTAGTGTTACTCAGGCTCAAACAAGAGCCTGAATTCTCTACCCATACCACCACTTGTGATTCAAGGAGTTGAGTCCATAGTTCTCCTCTGTCCAGATTGTCACAGAATATTTGGCTCATACTTTTGTTCTGTTCCTCTTAAAATTTGTGTTCTTCTGGCAAACCAGTGAGAACTGAAATCACTAAATAATGATAGCTCTTTAAGTTTCAGTCTTCCTATCTTTCAGGAAACACATGGTAACACAAAACACTTTATTTTAGCAACTTTCTAAGATTATGCAAGCAATATTTAAAATGTGTCCCTGGTTTTGGGCCTTTGCCCCCCCCAAATAAATTTTGTCTTTTTCCAAGTTTCTTGTGCTGTGAAGTTGAGAGATGTAGTCAATCATCAAGTGGATTTTACATGGATCTGAGAGCTTCAGAGGAAGAGAAGTTTAATGCTACTTATGTTAAGTTGTTTGCATTGTTAGTAGCACAACAGGTAGTATACTTGCTTATGATGCAGAAGGCTGTGGGTACTACTCCCGCAGTATGCAGATGGATCACTGATATTGTACTGTGTTGTACTTTAATGGGAGTGGATGCTGCAGTCCTCTGAATGTCCTCCTTTGCAGGAGTTACCTAGTAACTATGAACCCGTTATCAGTTTGCCAACCATTCCCCATTGCAATTACTAGCTTATCATTTGTTAATGTAGTATAGACAATTTATTCTTCAAGGGCAACAAGCACTTTATTTGTAGATGAAACAATGAAATATAAAGTTGTTTGCTATCAGCAACCTCTTCATTAGTTACAGATCCCTTTAATGTGGAATTATTTAGATTACTTACTTCTGCACAGATTTTACATATTTACTGTTATTGGTGGATTGTAATGACAGAAGTTTGAGTGACCTTTTATGGTTGAAATTTTCTGAAATGGGTAGTTTTGTCATTATTGGTTCATGCATTTTGTTTCATTGCTTACTAGAAGACTGTTCCAAACTACAAATTTAAAACAAATTCTAACAAGTGATGCTGTATTATACAAGGAATATAATTTAATACAATCAGGTTAATACAATCAAGAAGGTGAATCAAAGAATGTATACATGTATGCTTGCTCACAGGATGCAGGATATCAAAATAGGGGAAGAGACCGGTCCCCAATTGTGTCCCCCAGGGTTCGGTGCTGAGACTTTTCCTGTTTGGCATATACATCTCAAAAGTAAAACAAAATACCAAAGGACGTTGGATGACTAATTTTGAGATAACTGCAAGCTAGGAGCAATTACTGAATCCCCAAATGACTTAACTATCATGCAGGAAGGTTTGTCCCAAACATTAACTGGTGTCAGAATCATGAATTGGAACTAAACTCCAAGAAATACATTATCTTATCCTTTGAGAAGTCATCTACTCCAGGAAACTGCCAGATTGGCAATGCCCCCTGAGAACTGAACCAGTTGTTTGGCATTCGTGAACATGTGCATACAGTGACCTAACTTTTGACCAACATGTACCCAGAGTCATAAGAAAGTCTTTCTATATTGTGCAGCTTATAAACAAACTGATTGTGACTAGATCTAGAGATGTTATTGTTCCCCTTTACAAAGCCCTCATTCAGTCAATCATTTTGTATAATGCCCACTTTGGCATGTATCTGTCCAGATCCATGCAACAATTGGAATACCCACAGAGATACCTTATTAAAAGGATACAAGTCCTAAACAATAGGTCTTGCATGGACCACCTCAAAAATGTATCACTATTCTCAGTATCCTACAGAGTGCTTAGAGATGATATGTCTGGCATACAAAGCATCCTCCGACCTAATACAGATGGACCTACTGAACATCAGCAAGTCAAATGACATCAGAAATACTCAGTCCAGGTATCTAAGCTGAATGTTGTGGAGAGATGGATATATATTCGGAACAGACTATCCATTCAAGTATAACAAAGCTCATCCCTGTCAATATTCAAATGCAACTTGGATCTCAGGATGGGTAATAGAAAATTTACTCCAGGATTGCCCCTTGTGCCATTAATGGATAGAGGCAGTTCCTAAATGCTGCATCCCTTACATGGGTCCCCTCACATTATCTACAGTATGAAAACAGTTATTCTCACTAGGGCTAATGTACAATTATCAGCCATGGCATAGGTAAGACCAATCAGGAAATGTTAATTCAAGCACCTAAATGGAAGTTGGCTTTGCTTAAAATGTCCAACAAATGAACCTATGTTGTTGTAGCAAATAGTTTTAAAAAATTGCCCTTTTTAGATCATTAAGTGTGCCAGTAACCCCCTGCCCCCCCCCCAATCTTCAACAGCTTCCAACACCTCTGAGTATGGTACCCATAAAGTATGACAGACTGCTGTTGATAGTAGAAGTCAGGTGACTATTTTTTTTCCAAATTATATCGGTTACTATTTGTTGGAACTTTTCAAAGTAAAAAATTATGATAAATCTAATTTAAACTACATCAGTGTAAATATGTAAATACTTGCTTCACAAAAATTTTCTTAACTAATATTTTTCTTCTAAACTCTTAATGTTACAGGTGCAAACATTTATCTTACACAGTTATACTTGCATCTTCTAGTTATTTCAAACACACTCTCTCACTCTCTCTCACACACTCACACACTCACACACACACACACACACACACACACACACACACACACACACAGACACACACACACACACACACACACACACACACACACACACACACACACACACACACACACACACACACACACACATGCTCTAAGAATCCTAAAATTATTCATAGTTACTCTTTGTGCTCCCAGTCATGATACCATTAATTGTGTTGGTTACCTATGGAATATATCCATTATTAGTCCTTCCTGGTGGCAAACCAATAGCTTTTGTTATGAATTCTGACCAACCCCACAAACTGCAATGGTATAATAAGGGATATGAGGTGAAGGAATATATTAGCAGTACACTCCCCATAGTATAATAAAGGTTATGAGATGTAATGATATATTAGCAGTACACTCCCCTGTGGTATAATAAGGGTTATGAGATGTAAGAATATATTAGTAGTACATTCATCCATGGTATAATAAATGTTATGAGATGCAGGAATATATTAGTAGTACATTCCCCCATGGTATAATAAAGGTTATGAGATGTAGGACTATATTAACAGTACACTCCCCCATGGTATAATAAGGGTTAGGAGATGTAGGAATATATTAGTAGTACATTCCCCCATGGTATAATAAAGGTTATGAGATGTAGGAATATATTAGCAGTACACTCCCCCATGGTATAATAAGGGTTATGAGATGTAGAAATATATTAGTAGTACATTCCCCCATGGTATAATAAAGGTTATGAGATGTAGGAATATATTAGTAGTACATTCCCCCATGGTATTATAAACGTTATGAGATGTAGGAATATATTAGTAGTACATTCCCCCATGGTATAATAAAGGTTATGAGATGTAGAAATATATTAACAGTACATGTCCCCATGTTATAATAAGGGTTATGAGATGTAGGAAAATATTAGTAGTACATTCCCCATGGTATAATAAAGGTTATGAGATGTAGAAATATATTAACAGTACACATCCCCATGGTATAATAAGGGTTATGAGATGTACGAAAATATTAGTAGTACATTCCACATGGTATAATAAAGGTTATGAGATGTAGAAATATATTAACAGTACATGTCCCTATGGTATAATAAGGGTTATGAGATGTAGGACTATATTAGCAGTACACTCCTCCATGATATAATAAGGGTTATGAGATGTAGAAATATATTAGTAGTACATTCCCCCATGGTATAATAAATGTTATGAGATGTAGGAATATATTAACAGTACACGTCCCCATGGTATAATAAGGGTTATGAGATGTAGGACTATATTAGCAGTACACTCCCCCATGGTATAATAAGGCTAATGAGATGTAGAAATATATTATTAGTGCATTCCCCCATGGTATAATAAGGGTTATGAGATGTAGAAATATATTAGTAGTATATTCCCCCATGGTATAATAAAGGTTTTGAGATGTAGGAATATATTAACAGTACACATCCCCATGATATAATAAGGGTTATGAGATGTAGAAATATATTAACAGTACACTTCCCCATGGTATAATAAGGGTTATGAGATGTTGGAATATATTAGCAATACACTCCCCATGGTATAATAAAGGTTATGAGATGTAGGAATATATTAACAGTACACGTCCCCATGGTATAATAAGGGTTATGAGATGTAGGAATATATTAGTAGTATATTCCCTCATGGCATAATAAATGTTATGAGATGTAGAAATATATTAGTAGTACATTCCCCCATGGTATAATAAGGGTTACGAGATGTAGAAATATATTAGTAGTACATTCCCCCACGGTATAATAAAGGTTTTGAGATGTAGGAATATATTAACAGTACACATCCCCATGATATAATAAGGGTTATGAGATGTGGAACTATATTAGCAGTACACTCCTACATGGTATAATAAGGGTTATGAGATGTAGAGATATATTCGTAGTACATTCCCCCATGGTATAATAAAGGTTATGAGATGTAGGAATATATTAGCAGTACACTCCCCCATGGTATAATAAGGGTTATGAGATGTAGAAATATATTTGTAGTACATTCCCCCATGGTATAATAAAGGTTATGAGATGCAGGAATATATTAACAGTACACGTCCCCATGGCATAATAAGGGTTATGAGATGTAGGAATATATTAGTAGTATATTCCCTCATGGCATAATAAAGGTTATGAGATGTAGAAATATATTAACAGCACACGACCCCATGGTATAATAAGGGTTATGAGATGTAAGAATATATTAGCAGTACACTCCCCCCATGTACTGTATATTAATACTTGTGTCTTGGATCCCACTCACCTCCCCAGGATTATACAATGTATATTGTCTCAGAGTAGACTCTTCAACCTGCAATTGACAAAGTATGATGGTTATCTAGGAGCACATGAATTTGTATTCTCCAATAACATATGCCTACTGCCTAGGGGCACCAATGCTGTCTATAATTTTCTTAAAATGAATGCTCTTTGTTCAAGGAAATCCCCTTTCACTCCCATCCTTGTAACAGCAAATGGCTCAGCTTAGCAATTCATAAATATAGTGCATTTTACAGCACACTATTGTGTTATGATGTGGCATATATTGTGCAAACTGGTATATTACAGCTGCAGGAAATGGAGAACAAGTAATAAAGGAACACACAGAGGTGCAGTTACTCTCTGCATCTATTCCACCAACATGCCTCATACTCTTCTTTGTACGGGGGGGGTGGGCACTGAGAACAAGGGCCACAATGCTCAGCTGTCATACTTTTATGTAGTGCATTCTGTTCAGTGCTATGCATCCTGCTCCATTTGTTAATCAGTACTTAATTATGTATATCATAGTTTGGCAGTCCTTTGTATTCCACTGTTACAAGGTTAGACAACACAAATTGGTGTAAATCTCTTAAACTAATTTGCACTGTGCACTATCACTGGTGGTGGGACTTAAACTGTCCCACTCCCATACTATTGCATGGATTGCATAGCATAAGTTAAAAAATAGATTAACGTAATTTATGCAAAAAAAAAACTTCCAATTCCTTCTCATTTTTTCTCCTCTCTTCTGTCCCACTTTTGCTACATACAAATGTGTGTTATTGGTCTAGGACATAAATGTATGCAGTAAGCAGATTTTTTACCTACCATGCTGAACTCTGTTTCACTTCTTGCATATCATGGGACTTAGACCACAGAGATGTCAACATTAACAGTTTGCTTGCTTGTATTTATTCAGTCAGACATGACACATTTCCTGACTTAATGCAAAGCCATATGCATTTATTTGTTTGTTTGTTTTATTCATTTCAATGATCACAAGCTTTGTCCCTGGTCACAAACAGCACTATAGAAACTGAATAAAGCAGACAAAATGAAAATGCAATTATTAAATTATATATAAAGAGATTATTCTATTTTCAACTGAAGTGTTCTTTGCTAGTTTAGAAACAGCAAGCATAACATTTTTTTGCAAAGAGAGGGAGCATTTGGGGACGTTACCTTGTGGTGGTGATGCGGTAGCGTTGTCGCCTCACAGTAAGACGCTGTCCGGTTCGATTCTCAGCTAGAATGTCTTCTGCGTGGAGACATGTGTGAATGGGCATACCTTCATTGAAGGTTGTGCGTCAGGCCTGGCAAGCAGGTACATAAAAATCAACTGCCAATCATTAGCGGACCAGAGTTCCGCTGTGGCGACCCCTAACCAGGAAAAGCCGAAAGATAGACACCTTGTGCATCTAAGAATGCATTAATTAATTCATTATTTATGAAATAAATTCGCATTCTGCATTTAGTCTACTATCAACATGGAAACATCTTCTTCTTTCGGCTGCTCCCGTTAGGGGTCGCCACAGCAGATCAACTGTTTCCATTTCTTCCTGACCTTTGCATCTTGCTCTGTCACACCAAACACCTGCATGTCCTCTCTCACCACATCCATAAACCTTATCTTAGGCCTTCCTCTTTTCCTGTTACCTGGCAGCTTCATCCTTAGCATCTTTTTCCCAATATACTCTGCATCCCTCCTCAGCACATGTCCAGACCAATGTAATCTTGCCTCTCTGGCTTTGTCTCTAAACCTTCCAACCTGGACTGACCCTCTAATATACTTATTCCTAATCCTGTCCATCCTCGTCACACCCAGGGCAAATCTTAACATCTTCAACTCTGCCACATCAAGCTCTGATTCCTGCCTTTTTGCCAATGCCACTGTCTCCAACCCATATAACATAGCCGGTCTCACTACTCTCTTGTAGACCTTCCCTTTCACTCTTACTGGTACTCATCTGTCACAAATCACTCCTGACATTCTTCTCCACCCACTCTATCCTGCCTGTACTCTCTTCTTTACCTCTCTTCCACACTCACCATTACTCTGAACTGTTGATCCCAAGTACTTATACTCATTCACCTTCGCCATCTCTAATCCCTGCATCCTCACCATTCCTCTATCCTGCCTCTCATTCACACACATATATTCTGTCTTAGTCCTGCTGACCTTGATTCCTCTTCTCACTAGAGCACATCTCCATCTCTCCAGGGTCTCCTCCACCTGTTCCCTACTCTCACTACAGATCACAATATCATCTGCAAACACCATAGTCCACGGGGATTCCTGTCTGATCTCGTTTGTCAACCTGTCCATCACCATTGCAAATAAGAAAGGGCTCAGTGCTGATCCTTGATGTAATCCCACCTCCACCTTAAACGCATCTGTCACTCCCACCACAGACCTCACCGCTGTCAGACTACCCTCGTACATATCCTGTACCACTCTTACATACTTCTCTGACACTCCCGACTTCCTCATACAATACCACAACTCCTCTCTAGGCACCCTGTCATATGCTTCCTCTAAATCCACAAAGACGCAATGCAACTCCTTCTGACCTTCTCTGTACTTCTCCATCAACACTCTCAGAGCAAACATTGCATCTGTAGTGCTCTTTCCTGGCATGAAACCATACTGCTGATCACTAATCATCACCTCCCTTCTTAACCTTGCTTCCACTACTCTTTCCCATAACTTCATGCTGTGATAGTATGTTCAGGACGACCCCAATAAGTGCACTATTTCCTCAAAATAAGTAGATTTATTGTGGACACACAATAAAACAAAGAACAAGGTACAAATGGAAAAATGTTAAGCGCTTTCACTCACTATGTGAGCTTCATCAGAACATAGTGAGTGAAAGCGCTTAACATTTTTCCATTTGTACCTTGTTCTTTGTTTTATTGTGTGTCCACAATAAATCTACTTATTTTGAGGAAATAGTGCACTTATTGTGGTCGTCCTGAACATACTATCGTTGGTGTGTGGTTGTTCCTAGATTCTGTTGTCGAACTTCATGCTGTGACTGATCAGTTTAATCCCTCTGTAGTTACTACAGCTCTGCACATCACCCTTATTCTTAAAAATTGGTACCAAAACACTTTTACTCCATTCCTCAGGCATCCTCTCACTTTCCAAGATTTCATTAAACAATCTGGTTAGAAACTCCACAGACATTTCACCTAAACACCTCCATGCTTCCACAGGTATGTCATCTGGGCCAACAGCCTTTCCGTTCTTCATCCTCTTCATACATGGAAATATAAATAGCCAAAATAAATTATTTAAAGCCGCATATAGTATAAATCTGTATAGCATTCTTATTTTTAAGATAAAGTTCAAGAGAAAAAATATTTATATATATATATATATATATATATATATATATATATATATATATATATATATATATATATATATATATATATATATATATATAAATAGTGTAGAAAGGCATCCCTGTCATAAACTTCAAGAAGTTGAATGATGCACAGATTTCAAATTAATTAATGTATTTTAATTGTGAGACAAATGATTACATTTTAATCCAAAACAACAAGCAATAACGATTAATCTAAGGCATTCTTGGAATTATTTTTCTTGCCATCTTTTCTAATAGCACTGTTCTTTTCTTATTATCAGAAGGATTGCATGCATGTCGCATTATCACTTGCAGTCCTGATAAATGCATAAATGGGAAAATGGGACACAATCTAAGAGCTCAGCTTGCTCCTGATATAAGTGGGCCTTTGTTTTCTGTTGTAGAATGTAAGGTCTTTAGTTTTATCACATGTTAACTGCAACTCATGTTTCTAGTCATTGTTTTGCTAGGTCAAAATCCGCCTGCAGGGTAGTAACTGCAGATTCTGCTCCTGCACGATTAGCTATCAGCAGAAAATGATCAGTACTAAGGAAACAATTTCCATTTTCCCACAAACAGAAGGCATGTCTTTTATCAAAACAGAAAAAAGCATGATAACTGAGCTTTCAGCTATGACTTAGATTACGAAAGTAGGTCATAATTCCTCCTGTTGCCAGTTATTTATAAACATATCATCAAATCTTAATCATATTTCCAGACAAATGTGATTCAGTTTCTATAGTGCTGTCTATGACCAGAGATAAAGCTTGTGACCATTGAAATTAATAAAACAAACAAACAATTAAGGAAAACAGTTTTTAGTACTTGATAAATAAGGACCTATCCAGGCATGTCTAAGGGTCAACTCCCGGTGTTTTCTCCTGTCTATCTGATGAATCTGGGCATCTTGGGGCAATGCAGCAATTGCCTCATGTACACAGACAACCCTCTCCTCCTACCACCAACACTGCAACCTGTGAGAGATGCACTTATATAGCCAAACTGGAAGCAACGCTCTCTTCACCCAAGACTGGACTACACAGTCAAGAGGAGAGGGTAAACACTTGCACCACATCACACTCATCACATAGTCCCTCAAAACCTACACCACCAAAACACACACATAAAAACACGAAACACACACCTACATTCATGGAGGCTCTCAATAAAAATCTGCTCAAGCAACAGAGACCTCCAAAGCAGAAACGCAAGCAACCTCCATCCCCAAAACAACCCAAATGACACATAGCCCACAAACTCAGTGTACTTCTCAACCACAGCCCATAAGGCATAACAATGTACCCAAAACTCTAGTCATAGGTTTCTGCATAGTCAGGCACACTGATGTTCCACTCACCAGGCTAAACAAGGAGAAAGTTGCTGTCAGCTGCCTGTCAGGTGCCAAGATCCACCATATAATGCACGCACTCAGGTCACTCCACAACAAGTACAAATATGACTCTGTCATAGTCCATGTTGGTGTGAATGACCTGAGACGTACCTCCCTGGACTACATGAAAAGAGACATGGAGGAGCTCTCTGATCTTGTAGCCCAGGCAGGTATGACCCTGGCCCTGAGTAGCATCCTGCCATCACCCAGAATGATACCACAGTACAAGGACAAAATGATTGACTTCAACAATTGTCTAAGCTTCTGGTGTCATTCTAAGGGGATCCAGTATCTGTCTGCTTGGGATGACATAATCGACAGACCACGATGCTTTGTCAGAGATGGTCTGCACCTGTCACCTTTGGGATTCCAGATACTGGCTAAGGCTCCTGCCACCTCTATAGTGCCTTTTTTAGGCAAGGTTCAAATGACAAATTCATCACCGTAACAGGAACAGGCAAGCAAAATCTGAGGGTAATGCTACTCAATGCTAGAAGTCTAAACCTCAAAATGCATTCACTCGAGGCACTCCTTAAAATGGAGAACATCAACATCTGTGCAGTGACAGAGACCTGGTTCAAGGCTCCAGAGAGCACCCCTGCATTACCAGGCTATAATTCATACCACATCTTTCGGCCACCTAACCTGGACTGAAACACTAAAGGCAGAGGTGTGTCCATATTCATTAAGGATATCCACACCTCCAGGCTAGTTGCTCAGCATAATGCATCTGAGATTATCGAAGTGCAACTAACTCTGGGCAAGACCGCAATCCAAATTGTAACTTGCTACAGATCCCCAACCATGACCCAGGATTCCCACTCCTCATTTCTTGATACACTGGAAAATATTAGGGTACAACCCAACACCCTAATAATGGGCAATTTCAACTACCCCACCATTAACGGGGAAAACTACTCATGTACCAACTCTTTTGCTCAACATTTTCTGGAATTCATAAATTCCAATGCCTTGGATCAACTTATCCACACCCCCACCAGGGGCAGCAATATCCTAGACCTGGTCATTACCAACATGGGCAACCGATGTTCCACACCAGAGGTCAGTTCCTTGTTGGTCAGATCTGACCACAAGCTAATCACCCTAGACATCCACATCCCGCCCCCACCCCCCATTAGGGAAACTACCATAAAAAATTTCTCCAAAGCCAACTTCGTGCTTCTTAAGACAGAAGTGGCAAACTTCACGACACCCATGCAGATGGACAATAGAGGTACGATTGCTGAATCCTACACAAATGCACTTTATAAGCACTTACATGAGTGCATGGATCGTGCTATCCCTAACAGAACCAAGATGCTATCCTCCAAAAAAAGGAATCCAATCCTGTGGTCCCCTGCCATAAACAAACTCTACAACAGAAGAAAGAAACTCTTGCAAAAAAAGAGTAAAATCCCATGATTGGAGTATCTCCATGGTCAGCCTCAGTAAGAAGCTGAGATCCCTCATAAAATCCTCCAAAGCTAGTTATGAAAACAAAATCGCCACTGATTCTAAAGACAACCACAAAGCATTCTATAGCTATGTCAAGAATCTCAATGGCAACACTCATTTCTGATATGAGTTACAGCACAATGGCACAAATATACAGACCCAACTGATATTGCCAACATCCTGGCAGATAGGTTCAGTGCTAACTTTACCCCCCTCTCACCCGTAAAGGGCCCATCTCTAAACCGGAAGAATGCAAAGTTCCTGTAATCACGGCTGCACAGGTGAAAACCACACTTTCCAAAGCCAAGAACACAGCATCCATGGGACCTGACAGCATCCTAGGCTGCGTTCTACATGAAGTGAAGAATGAACTGGCACCCCACCTAAGCACCATGTTCAATCACAGCCTCACCTCAGGCTTTGTGCCCACTGAATGGCGTACAGCAACGGTTATCCCACTCCACAAAGGGAGAACCACCACGGACCCTGGAAACTACCGCCCCATTAGCCTAACGAGCCTGGTCTGCAAGGCCATGGAATGTATCATCATGGATCTTATACAAAAAGACATTGGTAATGTCCAAACTCTGGACCCCACCCAGTTTGGGTTTGTAAAAGGCAGATCATCTCTCCTAAACCTAATAGACTTCTTTGAAGCAGTCACCAAAGCTGTAGATGAGGGTAAGGTGGTTCACACAGCCTATCTAGATCTCGCCAAGGCTTTTGACATCATCCTCTACTCTGGAATTATAGATAAACTCACTAAACTAGGTATAAATCCCTTTGTCACAAGATGGGTTTCTAACTGGCTCACTGACAGAATCCACACTGTGAAAGTAGCAGACTCCAAATCCGACTTCAGACCAGTGACAAGTGGAGTATCACATGGTTCAGTCCTCGGTCATCTCCTGTTTGGTATCTACTTTTCTGAAGTACAGGCTAACACAGAAGGTCTTTGGTTAATGAAGTTTGCAGATGACTGCAAACTAGGAGCCATAATTGAAACTCCTAACGATGTGGACATCCTACAAATGGGCTTCACGGAGACAGATGCCTGGTGTCAAAGCCATGGCCTCAAGCTCAATGCCAAAAAGTGCATTGTCATCCCCTTTGGTAAAAACTCTGTACCCATGAGCTACCACATAGGCGGTAGTCTACTTAACACCGAAAGTGTGATGAGACCTTCGGACACAGGTGGACAGTAGTCTCTGCTTTGATAATCACATTACCGCAGTAGTCAGGAAATCCTTCTACATGGCACACCTCATCACAAAATGTGTATCATCCAGGAAAAAAGAGGTCATTGTTCCCCTCTACTGGTCACTCATTAGACCCATTATAGAGTGCAACACCCCTTTTATAATGTACCTCACAAGACATCTGCAGCAGCTGAAAAGGCCACAGAAATACCTCACAAAGATGATTACTGGCCTCAAACAGATGCCCTACACTGACCGTCTCAAAAAACTCCAGCTTTACTCTGTAGCATATCGCCTACTCTGAGGAGATCTCTGCCTAACATATAAAGCTGTGTTAAACCCAGAGCTGTTGGACATGCTACACCTAAAGAAATCCCAATCCCTCTGAGCTACACGCTCTAGGGACCTAAACCTTCTCACTACAATAAACAGAACATGCTGGAGGGATAGATTCCTGTCCCAGAGACTTCCCATACTCTGGAACAAACTACATATCTATTTCAAACAAAGCTCCTCATTAGCACTCTTCAAGAAAAATCTTGATGATTGTATGGGAAATAGGAAATTCACCTCGGGGATCACCTCTGTGGCTCTGCTCGACAGGGGTACAGGAAAATAGTTTTCTTGGGTGGCGAATGCCAGAGTACCTTTTTGGCTAGACTTATATAGGCCCTAGAGGCTATAGCCTAGTACCTACCTGTGAACCTATGAACCTATGAACACTTAAGCAGATCAAAGGATTTGGTGAGCTCTAAGTAAAAGGCAAAAAGAAATAACCCCTGATCTAAAAGCTTTCCATATTCAGTGTCCAACCTCTGCCAGTGTACAGCATTATGCTGAGAAAACAAGCTGAACATAGATGTGTTATGTTGTCTTTACATGTCACTGAGGCAATGTCACCCCATGATGACCCTATGAAGAGTCACAATAACTGCTGCCTGTCTTCAGTCAGATGACATAGGGGCATCCATCACTATAGTTATTGTATCCGTCCATCCCAATTCTGGTCAAATGTCACACAGTGCAGCTTTTGTTATTAACTTTTAAAAAAATATAAAATGGTTTCTTCATGTGGACATCCTGTTTTGGGAGGGGTTGTTTTGTTTTGTTTTTTTTGTTTTGTTGTGTTTTGTTTTGTTTTTTTTTAAAGAGAAAAAGAGAAGATGGGAAAGATTGAAAAAGGGGTGACATAAGAAGGGGGACACAAAAGGAACACCTCTAGAGTGTCATGCTGAAGGAGCTGAAAGAGGAGGGGCACTATGTTTTTAATGGGGGAATAGAACCTCCCCTGTTTTTCAAATACTTTTTATGTAAAAGGGCAGTTTCAGTAGGAAGTAGATTAGAGAGTATAGGAGAGAGGATTAGGGAAGGAGTGAGTGAACAGGAATTAAGCTCAGGAGGAACTCCTGGTCCACAAGACTTCAACAGCCTCCACTGCCTAATGTTGCTGCAGTGGCGGATCTCAGTGTTGATGGGGAGAGGGCACACAGTGTTGCAGTGGTCAGTGCTGACCAGGGCAGTGAGTCTTGGAACCATTGAAAAGTATTCTGGTCTGGCTGAAAATGTCTCTCTACTTCCTGTTCCAGTATTTTCTCAACCAAGTCACAAAGCCCATGTTTGTGAGGCTTGCCAGGCTGCCAAGTGCCAGGGTGCATAATGGACCGGTGCCGCTATCCCAGTCCTGTGAGGTTGTCTCTCAACAGCAGAGCAAACACTCCCTGACCTGGGAGGAATGTAGGTCAGTTGCTCCTAAGGATTCGTGACTGTAGAAAAATGAACAGGAATGTGAGAAAAATAAAATAAAGAAGGATAAAGGAATGCATAATTAAAATAAAAACACAGAAAGGAAGGGTAGAGAGGCAATGGAGACAATAAATTGATTCATAATGTAATATCTCAGTGCAATTTTTATTAACAATAAATTTTTACTTTTATTAAAACTTTATTCAGATACAAATTCTGGGAAATGGTTCTAGAAACATGAGAACACAGTTTATTGTTACAAAGTGGCAGTGATTTTTACATTTGCAGTCTACTGTTACTAATGACATATGTTGATGTAAAATAAAAAATAGTAATACATTTGAAATTTCTGGATGATATGGATTGTTCTACAATAATGATTTGAAAGCACTTTACTCCTTTTATTATCTTTATGTATGAATTATGTCTACATTTGTAGTTAAGAAATAAGTAAAAAATAGAAAAAACTTCATTACTTAACATTTGTTAAATGGAAATATTTTTTTTTGCATTCTCAGTTGCTTCTACTATGAAACGCTGATTTCCTGAAATTCAAAATTCCAAAAGGAAGAAAAAAGGCCCAAAATTCAAAAGGATGAAAAATACATTTTTGTTTGTTTTTTGCAGGAGGCAAGACCCCCCCCCCCCACACACACACACACACACACACACACACACACACACACACACACACACACCCTCAAACATGTAATTTATGAATATTTTTTATTTATTTTATTTTATTTTACATTTGTTGACCAGGAAAGTCCGACTGGACACAGGTCCATTTTCAGCGGCGGGCCAGTAAGAAAAGTTCTATTTCAATACATGAACAAGCTCTTAAGAAAAGTGGTATTTACATACAAATCAGACAGAACTAACATAGTAAGTATATGACAGTATATAGCACAGAAACATAGTAAAGATATACAGCTCAGAGGTAGTACATTTCATAATTCATACAGAATATTGCAGACTTGCACATAAAATACATGCAGTTCTTTGAGGACTTGTAGATAAAATTGGTTGTAGTGTTTTCTTTTTATGACAGGATTATAAAATTCCATATATTAAGGTCACACTTGGACCAGAATTAGGGTGAGAAACTAGAAATGGATTTGGTAGTGTTAGGGGAAATAACTTGTATGGCTGTTTTTATCCTGGGGTGAGACAGGAGCATAGCCGGTTCTTCATGAAGTGAACTTTAAGGAGTTTTTTTTAATTGAGTGGTGGAATTATTGGATGTTAGGTGGGCAAGTAGAGAGTTTCAGAGTTTAGAAATGAAGTAGCTAATGAGAGAATTTACTGCCTCATTATTATGTTTGGTGACTTATAGGAGGTTTAGATTGCTAGATCTCAAGGTTCTTGTGGTGTGAGGCTGTATAAGATGTTGAAGGCCTGGGATTTTGTCTGAGTGGTAGAATGCCTTGTGTGCTAGCGACAGTTGATTCAGTTGAAGTAATAGTGGGAGTTCTAACTGGTTTAGCTTGTTGAGAGAAACACAGTGATGTGTTCTATATAATGATTCTGTAGCAAATCTAGCTATCTTATTATAGCAGGATTCTAGTTTGTGTAGATCAGTTTTATGGAGGTTAGTTAGTACTGGGGAAGCATACAGGAGGGTAGATAGCAGATGTCTCCTGGTTATTGTGGTCTTTGATTGCTTTGAGAGAAAATGCTTGTTTCGATAGAGCAGTCCTAGTTTTTGTGAACTTTCTTGATAGTTTGGGAAATGTGAAAGTCAAATCTTAGGTGGTTGTCTATTTCAACACTTAGAGGTTTGGTGTGGGTGGTTAGAGTAACTGCAGTTTTGTTATTAGAGGTAATAGTAAAGATATTTGTTTGGGGAAAGGATCTATGAGAACTGAAGAGGAGTAGCTTTGTTTCTGTTGGGTTAAGAATAAGCTGGTGATTGGTGAACCAGGTTTCAGCTAGTGAGAAGCTTTCTTGCGTTAGGGAGTGGAGGAGTTCAAGTGTGGGGGCAGCACATATGATAGTGGTGTCATCTGCGTATTGAATTGTTAAGGCCTTAGGTGTAGCAGATGAGAGTTGATTGGTGAAAAGAGTGAAGAGTAGTGGGCCTAGGATGGAGCCTTGGGGGACCCCTAAGGAAACAGGCAGTAGGGAGGATATTTGGTTCTGCCATTGTACTGCCTGCTGCCGACCTGAAAGCTTTTAAACCATGTGATAGAGGAGATACTGAGGTTCAGGGTATAGAGTAAGTGGAGAAGTTTAAGGTAGTTTATCATATCGAAAGCTTTAGATAAATCTAAGATATGGCAGAGACTAGTTGTCCATTATTTCTATGATGATTAATGGTGTTAGTGAATGATATAAGTGCAGTGGTGGTACTGTGGAAGGGTGTAAAGCCATGCTGGTGTTTAGATAGCAATTTGTTTTCTTGCAGGTAATCCATGAGTTGTGTGTGTGTGTGTATGATCCTCTCAAGGATTTTTGACAAGCGTGATCATATAGCAATAGAACAATAGTTATTGAATTCAAAGGAGTTGCCCCCTTTGTGTGGTGGTATGATATGGTATGTTTTCCATATATGGGGTACTTTACATTCTGAGATGGATCTGTTAATGAGGATTGCAACATGATAGGCTATAGCAACTGCAGCTATTTGTAGATATTCAGTGGGTAAGTTATCGGCGACCAGGGTGGTGGGTTTGAGATTTTGGAGAAGTTTTAGAAAGGTTTTGATTGATACTGACTAAAAGCTAAAGTGGGAGCTATTATCAGTGTTTAATTTGTAGTTTATATATTTGTTGGGGTGGGGTGATATGTATTATTTTGGTTATTTGCTAGAACCTGGATTGTCTCCATAAAGTATTTATTGAATTGGGTGGGGATATCTTGTTGTTTCCTGTTGTAGATGTAGGGGTGGAAGTTTCCCCAGGTTGTAAAACAGAGTTCATTGCTGCCCAGAATTTTTTGGGGGGTTTAGCATGTCTTTCCTGTATATTTTGGTAATAGGAGATTTTGTCAGTTTTGATGAGTTTCTTGGCCTTGTTACATAGTTCCAAGTAGTTTTGTTTGTCTATTTGGGTTTTATTCTTGTGAATTGTATCCATGCTTTGTCCCTTTCTTTGAGAATTGATATGCTGGGTTTAGTTAGCAAGGTGGCATATTTAGTTTTTATTCTAGTGGTTCTGGAGGGAGCGTGATGGTTTAATATTTTTAAGAAGGTTGTGTTAAAGTAGAGTACTGCATTCTCAAGTGTTAGCTGTTTCAGAGGGGTCCAGTCGCAACATTTTAGGTCACTGATAAAGTCCTTAGGGTTAAAGTTCTTTTTGTTTCTGATTTATTGTAGTGTTACCTGGCTCATTTGGGGAGTTTTGCTTCTCAGTAGGTATGTTGGTTGGTGGTCACTGAGAATGTCTGGCAGACATCCAGCTAGGGATATGAGGGATGGATAGGACACAAGTATCCAGTCCAGTATGGATTGGTGTTTGGACTTTTTGCCAGTTCTGGTGGGGGATATGATAACTTGGGTTAATCCATGCAGGTTAATATGGGTAGGTGGATTTTGGCTAGAACTGTTGAGCCAGTTGATATTGAAGTCACCTAGCAGGATATTTTCTTGGAAAGGGGAGGTTGAGATCCACTCGAGTAGGTTTTCCATAATAGTGATGTTGTTCCCTGGAGGAATATAGCAGCCAATAATATTAATATGTTTTTTAGGGTTCAATTTAAACTTGGCAAGGATGAGTTCAACATTTTTGAAGTCTGGGATGGTAATATCGAGTTGTTCAAGGATGAGGTGGTTTTTATACAGTATTGTTACCCCCTCCCCTGCCACTTTTGCCTAATCTGTATCTGCAAATGATATTGTATCCTGGGGCTGTAATTTCATTATTGTGGATTTCGGGTATTAGCCAAGTCTCAGTTAGTAAGACAATCTCTGGTTTGTATAGAGCTAGTAGGGCATGGAGGTCATGGATTTTATTAAGGATACTTCTCACATTAAGATTAATAAAGAGGAGAGAGGTTGTTTGTCTATGGAGTAGGGAATTGAATTAATTGGGGTCTGGGGTGCTTGGTTGACATGGGTCTGGGTTGGGGTGTATGTTACTACAACATGTGAGTTTTGTTTGCAGATATAAGTAGAGTTTGTTAAGTTTGATGATAATTTTAATGTATTTTAGTGAGCAGTGGGACTTTCTACTGGGTGGGAGTAATCTGTGTAGGTGATAGTCTATGTGGGAGGGTTGGTAGAGGTATGGGGCTAATTGAATGTTTGGTGAGGATGGATTATATTTTAGGGATGTAGATTAGCTTGGAGTGGTTAGGTTGTGGTGAAGCTGGACATAATAGTTTGTTAAGGCTGATAGATACAGCTGGGTACAGATGGAAATAGTGTAGAATAGGAGTTGTAGATTGGAGTTATGTGGTGAGGGGTACATTGTTGAATGAACATTCATAGAATGAATAGACTGTTATGAGATCATTCCATTTCAGCATTAAACAAAACATATTTACTGAAATTCTGATAAAAAGTGTAAAAATACTTACTATATAAATCTGACCTTCTTGACATCAGCTGGTCTATCCACTCAGCCAGGTGGTCAGACCTATGCCTCTTTTGGTTATCATATGTGTGCTGGCACTGGGGACCAGAGAAAGTGATCCCTTTGAGGAATGACAGGTTCTCACCCAACTTTTGCCAGATAACAATTTTTTTCCACTCAGTGCCATGAACAGTTGTTTCAATTTTTTCCAGTTATGATTCCCGAAAGAGGTAGACTATATATGGGTCTATGTTCACTTACCAACAAAAAGAAGTGAATAGCTAAACCGCGAACAGTAAACAGTGAATGTGAGCATTACAGAACAATAACTTCTTCAAAAATAAATACATTGAATGGCCACAGTCAACCAGCATCACGAATACAACCAACCAAGGTGTGGGGCTTTGGGCTTCACTTCCACACCCCCCCCAACTATATATACCAACTTTGAGATTGCACTGCAGTGAGGAATAGGGCAAATTTACAAGGTTTCCCTTCACTTACCTTATGCATAGCGTTACTTCCTGATTGTTGGCCAATCATGGCCATTCGATGTATTTATTTTCATGTAGTTGTTTGGTAATGTTCGCATTTGTTATTTACCATTCACAGTTTAGCCATTCACATTTTTTATTTTCAGTAAGCAAACGTAAACCCACAATAATTTTAGTCTCCTTGTCAGAGCAGCTTGGAGCTCAAGCTAATGCCTTCACAGGTGCTGCCATCATTTGAAGTGCAGTACCAGACTGAAGAATGTATGATCATTGCTGTGGTTCACAGGTTTAGAGCCACACCTTCAGGGTGTGACATCACCATAACTTAACCCAGCTACTAAGTAAGGGCATTAGACATGGGACTGCTATTATTGGCAAGTTTGGTTTTACCACCTGCTTTGTCACATAGTTTTTTTTTTTTTTTTTTTTTTTTTTGCAGGTGTGGTTTTGTTTTGTTTTGTTTTTAAGTAATACTTGCACACTTTATACCATAGTAAATATTCCCATAGTAAATAAAATTCAGTTAAGAAATTATTACTTTTTATATTGCTTATAAGTGTGGCTGCTTGTATGCTGTAATGGTGTTATCTTTATTTAAACAATAAACATGAAGATCATGCATTCATAAGCATGTCTTTCTAAGTGTTTCATTAGTAATTTTTTTTCTTTTTGTTTTGCTTACTTTACTTGGTAAATAATTCTTCCTGTTTATGTTATTATCATATAATATAAATTATTGAGTTATTTAAGGTAATGAGGTGTGCCACACTATACAGGATCGGCATGGATTAGGCATCATGAGTATGCCAACTGAACTGCTGTTGACTCTATTCTCCTCTTTTTTAATCATAGAGATATTTAAGATATTAGGCATGTTTACATCTTCACAAGGACAGCCTGGCTCATTACCACTCAATGCATCACATCCGTGGCTACCCAAGGCATAATTACATGGATATGTTGACATAAACACTCACATAATTTCTGAGATTCAAACAGATAAGCATAAATCAGCCTAATTTTCATATAAAACACATAAATGAGCCTCAATTTGCTTGAATAAGTTCACAATTGCAATATTAAGTTGTGATTACTTGAGATAGGTGGCAAATATTTTATGAAGTGCAAATGTTTTCAAGTAAGACAAAAATAGTAATAATATAAATTGCTTACAAGGAGTTCATAGTGATTTTAGAGAATAATGATTAGAAGGAAAATCATTTATTTTGATGAGCTGAAGGTCAGATGCAAATGATCATAGGAAGTTACTAGGCTATTGGCCCTGAGGCCCTTACAAGCCTAGCCAAGAATTTAGCCCATGTTCTGACAAGTCAGCAGCTGATGCCTCTGTCCAGCAGAGGCACAGGTGGAATCCCAGAGGTGTATTTTCTGGTCCCCATCCAGTTATCCAGGTTACACTTAAAAAGGGTTAATGAGGTACTCTGCTTGACATGGAGAGGGAGTCTATTCCACAGAAAGGGGAGTCACTGGGACAAAAATCTGTCCTGCCAGCAAGTCCTATTGACATCACAGACCAGGTTGAGATCACGCATGTGTGTTACTCGAATGGAGTTTGACTTGTGGATATGCAGCAGTCCCATCAAGGTGGGGTCTGAGACTGCCTTGTATGCCACACAGAGGTCACCTCTGAGGAAGGTCTATGAGACTGAGTAGAAGGACAGGACTTTTAGCCTATCTGTGTAGTGCAGATGTTTGAGGCTCTGGATTCTCCTGGTGCGGAACCTCTATGGTCTCTCCAGCTGCTGCATGTGCTTTGTGAGGAACATTCCAAAAGGGGCAATATTCTCAATAATGGGTCTTATAAAGAAGAATACAGGGATGTTATGACCAACTTCTTCCTGGATAAGATACCCTTACTAATGAGGTGGACCATGTAGAAAGCTTTCCATACAATGGAGGCAATATGGTTGAGGCAATATGGTCGTCAAATGTCAGTTTGCTATCAACCTGGGTGCCCAAGTCCCTCATGACTGATTGCATGCTTAGGACATTGTTATTAATGTGATAATTTGTGGGGATGTCACTCTCCCCAAAGGGGATGATGATGCATTTTTTGGCATTCAGTTTGAGGCCATGTTTCTGGCACCAGTCATTTGTTTGGGTGAGATCCTCTTGGAGGATGTCCACATCACTAGGGGAATTGATGACAGCACCCAGCTTGCAGTCATCTGCAAACATGGTCAAGGTAGGTGGTGTGCATGGTCTTCCCCTCATCCATGGTTTTGGTGACTGTCTCAAAGAAGTTGACCAAATTTAACAGGCATGACCTACCCTTGATGAAATCAACGGAGTGGGATCAAGTGTTTGCAGGTTGCCAATGTCCTTGTTAATGAGGTCCATGATAGTCCATTCCATGGCCTTGCATATTAGGCTAGTTAGGCTGATGAGTCTATAATTTCCTTGATTGGTGGATGCTCCGCCTTTGTGCAAAGGGATGACAGTGGCTGTCCACTCAGCTTGGGCGAAGACAGTACTCATGCTGTGGTTAAATAGGATGCCTAATGGTGTTGCAAGTTCCTGCCTGAGTTCATGTAGGATGCAACCTGGGATATTATCGGGTCCTATGGAGGCTGTATTTTTTACCTTTGAGAGGGCAGTGATGACAGGTGCTGGGGATGTCCTGATTTACTGATGGGGGAAAAGAGGAGTAAAGGTTTCACTGAACCTGTCTGCCAGCAGGTTAGCTATATCTATGGCGTTTGTATATGTGGTGTCCTTGACCACCAATTCTGAGGAGATCTGAGTATATCCTTTGAGACTGTGGGCATATGTGAAGAAGGCCTTGTGATTGTCTTTAGTAGATGTGGCCAGTTTAGACTCAAAGTTTGCTTTAGAGGGTTTCACTAGTGCTCTTATTTGCTTGTTCAGGCTAAGAAGATATTGCATCCAATTAGGCACCTTCTGCTTCTTGGTCCTGGGCAGCAATTTTTTCCTTTTATTATAGAGTTTATTTTTTGCAGATATCCACCAGACAGGTTTACTCTTGAGGAAGATGATTTTGTCCCGTTGGGTATTCCTAATTCCATGCAGCTATATAAATGCTCATATAGTACTTTGGTGTCGGTTTGGACATATGTGCCAGTTCCTATTGAAGGGGAGGGGGCTGTGAAGCTGTTTATACCTTACCTCAGGAGGTTATAATCAGCTTTGTAGAAGTATTTTTGTTTGACCCTAGCTGGGGGGGGGGGTGCCAGGGGAAATTGTGACTTTGAAAGTGACTGCTTTGTGGATGGATCTTTCCAGGGAGGATGACACTAAAGGGATGCTGCAGTGGTTACTCATGTTGGTTAATACCTAGTCCAAGACATTATCACTTCTTGTAAGGGGTAAGAAAAACTGATGGCAAAACAAGCAGTCCAACCCACAGGTTTATTGTAAGTGTTTTCATTCATAGTAATAACATGAACTTCCTCAGACAAACCTTTACAGTTCAACTCAACATTAAAACATTATATTTAGCTATATGGTATTGGTGCTCATATATTCTTTGTTGAAAAGGGCGTTCCGTCTTGTCAATATAGAAACCATCACACTGTTGGCACTTAGACAAATAAACCACCCCTATTGATTCACAATTATATTTCTTTCTCACTTTATAAGTTTGTCCTCTTATCTGATATTCTTTCATTACTAAAATATACCTACAGTAGTGGCAATGGCCACACCTAACCATGCCTGCGTTATATAAATTTGACACCTTAGTGGGGGAGTCGACCAGCTGGTCCAAGGTATTTGCATTGACAAAATCAAGGAATCTCTGGGCATTTGTATTTTGGCGTAAGTAGTTCTTCCAATCTATGGTTGGATAGTTGAAGTCACCCAGGATCATGGTAAAGAGTTGAATCTTTAATAATTCAAAGACATCCAGATAGGTGGAGTGGTCATCCTGAGTCAAAGTTGGGGGCCTATAGCTAACTATGATTTGAATAGGGGTCTTATCAATGGCTTACTGCACCTGGAATATCTCCTGTGCATCATACTGTTTGACCAGCCTTGAGGTGTGTATGTCTTTAATACATATTTCAACTCCACCTCGTTTTGCTTTGCCGCCCACAGTTTGGGGTCTGAATGTATAATAGGATGAGTAACCTGGTATGGCTGGGGTACTCTCTGAAGCTTTGAATCAGGTTTCTGTGCCTGCACAAATATCAGCATCTTCCATTGTTAAGAATGCTTGCAATGACTGCAGTTTCATGTTTAGACTCCTAGCATTTAGCAGCATGATCTTTAATTTGCGTTTTGATGAAATTTTCATGTTGGTAGTTTTGACCTCATGGCATCGCCTAAAAAGACACTATGGAGGAAGCAACAGCCTTTGCCAGATGACAGAAGCCCAAGGGAGACAGATGCAGGCCATCTCTAGCAAAGCATTGTAGTCTGTCGATCATGTCTTCCCAGGCTGTCAGGTACTGGATCCCCTTGGAATAACACCAGAAACTAAGCCAATTGTTAAAGTCAATCATTTTCTGTTTGTATTGAGGCATAATTTTGGGTGACATTAGAATGCTGCTTAAGGCTAGAAACATACCTGCCTGGGACACATATTCAGTGAGTCAGTCATGTTTCTCTTTATATAGTCCAGAGAGGTACATCTCAAGTCATTCATACCAACATGGACTATGACAGAGTCATAACAGTACCTGTTGTTGAGAGACTTGAGTGCATGGGTAATATGGCGGATTGTGCCACCTGACATACAACTAACCGTGACTTTCTCCTTATCCAGCCTGGTGAGGGGCACATATGTGTGTCTCACAATGGAGTCTCCTTTGACTGATGTGTTGGGTTTATGTTTAGGCCTTAGTGGCTGTGAGACACAGGTGTGTGTACTATGTGTGGTGTGGTGGGCAGTGGATTTCACATGTGTTTTTGCCTCGGAGGTCTCTTTTGTTTGGGTATATTTTTGTTGAGGACCTCCGCATATGTGGGTGTGTGTTGTGTAGGTGTGGGTGATGTTTGAGGTGTGGTGTTTATGTTGACAACCTTCTCATTACCAGATATACTGGCCTGTGAGGGAGAGAGCATAGACTCTAGGTTCTTATGGTAATTGCATCTCTCACAAATTGTGTTCCTAGATATTAGTAGTAGAGGGTTGTCCATATACATGAGGCAGTTGCTACACTGTCTAAAGATGCCCGTATCAACCAGACTGGCAGGAGAAACTGTAGGAAGTTGTCCATCCATATTTGTCAGAATCGAGAAGGAGAGGCCAGAGAGTGGAAGTTCTAAAAGGAGTACTACTAGGTGATCACACAAGTGCTACTAAGGGAAAATTTGCAGCTGGAATACCTCACAATGAGTTAAAAACTGCAGCTGTGGTGCATGACGCACAACCAAGCCCAAACCAGCTCAAATGCAGTGTTTAAATACCACAAGAAATAGAAGATTCTAGTAACACAGAAATCTAGCCAATCCTGCTAGACCCTGCTTTCTTTCCCAGCTTTTGCCACATAAGGTCTAGACAGCCCTGCTACTCTCACTAGCAGAGGAGATAGGCCCATACCAACACAAGACAGCTACCAGAAACACAGAAGGCAAACACAAGATGGCTGCCAGAAACACAGAAAGAAAAAACAAACAACTCTGGATGCAGCAAACTTTGTATCCAGACTATGCTACTCAATTTAAGGGTAAGAACACAGTAAAACTCACAAAAAAGCACATATTAACCATTTACAAACTAAATATAACTCACAGTATGAAAAAATACAGTTAAACAGTAATGAAATACAGTAAATGCAGTTAAGCAGCAATGAATTGCAGTAAATAGCAATGAAATACAGTTCAACAGTAATGAAATGCAGTTAATCACTAAATTGCTTTAAAATAGTGCAAATGTGATAAATTAGCTCACAATCACAACAGTAAAAAACAGTTCAAACAAAGCAGCAATTCAGTAGAATACTGCCATCAATTTAATCAGGCTACCAATAAGCAGTAACACATGTGGCAAACTAAATGCTGCTGAACACCTAACCACAAGCAGCAAAATCAAGTAGGAAGAGACACAATATTTTTTTGTAAGTAGAAAGTGAAGAGAAAGAAGATAATTCAAGGTTAAGAAGCTAAAGGGGTGGGCCTTCACAAATGATCACACTGTACTCCGTAGAATGAGGTGATGCAGTGGGACTGGGAGAAGTGTCCAGTATCAAATTTATAGCAGAGGCGGGCAACTCAAAAGCCACCAAGATTAGAACAGAGATAAGGATTCAATTTACAAAGCCTAAACAAGACATTTGCACAGTTTAAACAGATATGCAGCAAATATTGTTTTAGTTAATCAGAAGTGCAGAAAACAGTGGAAAATAAGCACTTATCTTTTGTAGTCTCACTTTAATACTGATGGCATGAGTGCTATTTATGGGAATTCTTGATGGCAACACTGGAAATATATAGAAAGATAGTCATAATAGCAATGTGATAGATGTGTCTGACTTTTTTTATGTGTAAAAATTTCAGGGGACCTATGCATGGGATAAAGAATTTAGGTGCTGTCTCTGTCCATTAGTAGTACAGGAGGCAGCCCTGGGGGTAATTTTTTTTTGTATCCATAGTTCCTAGCTGCATTTGAATATGGACAGGGAAGAACTTTGTTTTATGTGGCTGGAGAGTCTGTTCCAGCGCAGCAGTATCCTCTGTGAGATATACCTGTCCCACCAAAAAAATTGTTCTGTTGATGTTTCAAAACAGGTTTAGATCCCTCAGTTCTCAACCTCAGGAATAAGAGAATACTGCAAGATAAACAAAACAAAACAAAAGTTGTGAGATCTCAGACTTAGTCTATTTAAAACCTAAAACAGTATGTCTAACCAAACAGGCTTCCAGTGACCTAGTTTTGATTCTAAGTCATTCGATGTGCACACATTCAGTAAAATATCAAGTGCCCTAGAGCAGTACTGCTTATTTTCAGGAATGTTGGCAAGCAGCTGTTTTACAGTAATGGATGAAGCCCTAGTAAGTCTTAACCAAGGGGGCTGGAAATGTGACTTTCTCTGAGAACTGAGCTTCTCATTCAGGTGGTCATTATATCTCTATCTTGGACATGGAACACTGGATCAAATATTTGCCCTTTTACAGATACTGGAAGGGTCATGGACATTTAGCAGTCTTTCCTACATGTGATTTGTGGACCTGAAGAAGGCATGTGACTGCACACACCAGGATGGTTTTGAGAAGTACTACAGCAGGATGGGTCCCATTACTGCTTCAACATACCATACTACAGCAGGACGGGGCCCCATCACTGCTTCTGGATACCATACTACAGCAGGATTGGGCCCATCACTGCTTCAGCATACCATACTACAGCAGGATGAGGCCAATCACTGCTTCTGCATACCATATTACAGCAGGATGGGGCCCATCTCTGCTTCAGCATGCCATACTACAGCAGGATGGGGCCCATCACTGCTTCTGCATACCATACTATGGCAGGATGGGGCCCATCACTGCTTCTGCATACCATTTACAGCAGGATGGGGCCCATCACTGCTTCTGTGTACCATTTACAGCAGGATGGGTCCCCATCACTGCTTCTGCATACCTTTTGATCCTCATACTTGAGAACTAAACACTATGTTCCCCTACTCAGCATCAAAAATACACTAAAAGTAAACATAAGACTCCACCAGTGGTGAGTTTTGTCTCCCAGCCTGTTCATGATTTTGATAGGCAAGCTATCATGATACAGCAGAAGTGTCTGGAGTATACAGTTTGGATATGTAAAGGTTGAATTTTCATTGTTTGCAGATGGTGTCCTCTTAGTTGCAAATGACTGCCATTTCCAAAATGCACCAGAGGAGTGCACAGAATTAAGTCATGGGGAAAAAGTTTAACATTTCAAGTTTAGAAGTCATGCATCTGTCCTGGTAAAGGGTACATTATTTTGTGCAGATAAGGGGGCAGCAGCTTTCTCAGGGGAAGGAGTGAAGGATCTTGGAGTCTTATTCATATGCAAAAGTAGAAGATCAGGAGCTTGACCAGTGGATGGGTCCAGTGCTGACAGTAAGACAGTACTGCAGACATTCTATCAGAATATGGTGGTGAACTAAGAACTAAGCCAAAGGATAACACTTTTAAATTACAGCTCAGTCTATGTCCTCCTTATTGCAATCAGCTTTGATTAGTGATTGAAAGAATGAGATTGAAGAGACAAGTAAAACAAATGCAGTTCCTCTGAAAATAGATGGGCTTCTCTCTATGACAGAGTGAAGCACTTGGCCATCAGAAATGATCGTGGAGTACAATTACTGCTTCCTTGGGTTGAGACGAGGGATTTCAGTTCATGTGGACACCTAGCGAGGATGCTTCCTGGGAACCTCCCATGGGAGAAATACCGGACATGACTCACTGCAGAAAGAGACCACGGTAGACCCAGGATGTACGGGACAGATTGCACACCTTAATATGTATGCAGCAACAGTAGGAAGGTAGGTGAAAACAGTAGAGACTTGGAGGCATAGAAAAATGCAGGTCCTAAAGGGAAAGGGAGTGAATACAGAAAATAGTACTAGGAAATAGGGACTAGGAGGTAAAATAGCAGAAGTGTCACACAGCAGAGGAACTCCACATAGGTAACTGGAGGATTTGGCTGAACAGAAGCAAGACCAGGCCACAGGAGAGATGAGGTAACTAAGACAGAGGGCACTAGGTAGAATGGGTAACCTTAAAGTAGAAGAAGAAGAGAAGGAGGTAAGCAGTGAGATTGGTTAGGAGTCTGTGTAAAATATAAGCAGACTGTACTAACTGATCAGAAGGAAGTAGTTGGCTTAAATGTAACCATAAAAACTTAAAAGTAAAAAAGTCATGGACATTCAGAAGCCATGCAGCTGAAATGCTTGATGTCCTTAACTGGTCATTTGCATATATCCCATTGACCTCAATTATAGGAGGTTAAAGATGTCATACAATAAAAACTTTAGCTTGCCTGGGTTTTTCTTGAAGTTTTTATGAGTGGTTCGTCTGTCTGACCTTTTTGCCCTTTGGTAAGGAAATGGAAAACATGAGTGGGACAGGCCAACATAAGCAGGTAGCACAGGCAGCCAGATAAAAGAAAGCAGCATCGTGATGACAGGAAGGGTTATACACAGATAGAGCAATGGTATAAGGGTTAGTAAGGCAGCACTGGGAGTGTACACTCTGTACAGACACTATATCAGAAATAGTTAGAAAGATGGTTAGCAGAAGGCAAACATAGGGAGTCCTAATGGGAGGAGGGCACAATTAAAAAAGGAATGAAGTGGGTTGGATGTGAGAGGAAATGGTAATGGTGATCAAGAAGGTTCTAGAATTGAGTTTAAAGAAGACAGATTAAAGAGTGGCTAAAACAGTCATAGAGGGTAGGCGATAACTACATACAGTGACCCATAGGGTCAGTGACACTCTGTCAGGAAGGACCATACAGGAAATAGTGAGAAAGGCAAAGAACTAGAAAACAGGTTCAAAGAGGCAGGAAGCATGCTAGCACTCATAGAATTACTACCAATGTCAAATGTCAGAAAGCTAAGGAGAGATACAGCAGAGTGGTTTAGCTGTTAGCTGAGGGAGTAAGGAAAGCAGTAAGGGTTCAGTACAGTCAGAGACTGTAGAATGCATGGCAATCGGAGGATTTATATGCAACTGACAAGCTCACTCAGTCCAGAAGTGACAGCAGTTTAGAAAGTCACATATCTAAGTCGTCTTTTAAAAAACCGTGGCAGGTGGGAAACTGGTGAGACCAGGAAAACCAGAGTCAGACGAGAAAAAATGAGAAATGTAGGAAAGTAGTCAGACAAAGTGGTTGCAGAGTCTTCATGAAAGAAAACATGATAACAGCAGCAACTGACTGCAGCAGAGGGAGCAGATGTAGTCAGGATCCCACTCATCAGTGGCTCAAGAAAGGGAGCAAGCTAAGAATATTCCAGTCTTCCAAGCATACAGCTGACAGGAATGGCAGAGCAGAGAGAGAAGTGCTAGCATACAATCAGGAAGGATGAAAAGGTTAATAAAAACGTCTTCAGATATATAGTAGAAAAAGAAGATGAATTGGACTTGAGCACGTTAGGATAATTTGTGGAGATTTACTGTCAAGTGGTTTAATAGTATACATTCTTCATGTCTTACTTCAACGTATTTAATGGCACCAAATGTTTTCTGTGCTATTCTTGTGGCTAGAAAAGGCTGAACAGTACAACAAATGGTCTCTACTCTACATCAGCGCTGCTTCCTTTGTCTGTGATGCTTGAGAGACTTGCATTTGATACAGTCTTCATGTTATCTAGTGCAGTGAGATTCCTGAAGCACAAACACACATAGGCCAACTAATCACTAGATTGGGCAAGTTTGATTTTGAACCTCACCTGCTCAGAAAGCATTGCTCATCTCAGTGTTTACTTAAACTATTAACTTTTAATACTAGTTTTATATATTCTTTGTTGATCAGGTTAATGACTTCTTTTCAGGGGAGAACCAAATAGGTATTTATACTTTTTTGGTAAATTTGGCCAGAGCGCTTCCCCTACTCTTTTCAAGAGGTGCTTTGGGATCTTTTACATCCACCTGAACTACCACCAATTCAAGCAGATAGGACCTTGGCTTAATGTCTCATCCAAAGGACTACTCACTCAGAAGTCCAGTAATCTATCTACTTAGTCTGGGAAGAGACCCCACAGTTTTCTGCACCAAAGGCAAGTGTGTTACCTGTTGTGCTACTGACACTACTATAGAACTGTCTCTCATCCATATTACTTACAATACCTGTTCAGAAAGTGCACATAACAAATTAACCCTTCACACAATTTGTAGAAGAGCTCACAAGCGACATCACAAATATTCAAAAAAATATCGGTTAATATTTCACTCGGTCGTGTAACAATTACGTTTTTGTACAAAAAAGTGTAAGCTTGTAACTTTATACAGTCATTCAATAACTACAGCCATTTAAACTTTGCTGTGTCATATTTAAACTTGCGTAAATATTTTAGATAATTCATTTATTAAATCATACTGCCATCATTCCTGCTGCATTTTTAAATGTGTATATAGAATGATAAAATATATTTACATTTCATACTCTAACGAAATTAATACAGCTCCCTAAATTCCAGTTCTATCTGAAAACATATTTTTCACTTGAATTAATGATTTTGTAGAAGAAAACTGTTATTTTAAGGAAAAACAACTAGATGGCAACATATACCCGAGTTTGTTCTATGGCCATATAGTCTCAAGGATTAAAAGAATGATTTGTTATGCATAACGTTATTTTTTAACAACACATTGAAAAGGTTTAAGTTCAAGTACATTATTTATTTATTCCTGGCAAAAAAAAGTTTCCTAAAGTAAACAATCTGTAGTTCTCTCAGAGGCTTAACTTTATTTCTAAGTTTTCATCACATTTTTTCTCAAAAAGGCTGTTCATTCTTATGAATAAATGAAACATTACATCCTGGTTCCTGCAACTGGAGATGTCGTAATAGCTTATTAGTCTGTCTCCTGTTTCTTATTTCACTTAGATGTTGTACTAGCAATTTAATAATTATAACATGCACAAATGGCCGAATAATCGTCATTCGCCATATACAAATTCGCAGCTACAGTGTGTTAGTATTATTGCTGTACTGCATTTTTGGGAACGTTTCTTCACTCTACCATATCTGCATGAATGATACTGACCACATGAAAGTCCTGTAAGAAGTCTTCGTACTATAGCTCACCTAAAAATAATAGGGTTTCTTGCTAAACATTGATCAGTAATATGTCTTTCTGAAAATTAGTTTGACTTCCTCACTCACAACATTTTTGAAAACTGACATTCTGTTTGTACACTGATAATATTAATTATCAAATTATATACTGTTTGCAAATATTAATTACCAGCTTATACACTGCAATAAAATTAACAACTCTATTTGGAAAAAGCCTAACTATATTTTATAACAAAATATGTTCATAATGAGTTTATCTAACATAATTGTGTAACTCCAAAAATTTCACTTTTTTTATACATGTGTACACACACACACACACACACACACACACACACACACACACACCTATTCATCTCAGAGTTATCAGAACTATTCCCGGGATTCACTAATCTTCCATGCAGGAATAAGTTATTCCTGCACAGAACTGACTGTTTAAGGGCAGCACGGCAGTGCGCCATGTATAGTAATGAAGGTGTGCTGCCTCTGCTCCTAAATGGACATGGAGTGTGGACGAGTGCAGAGGGTGTGTCTGAGAGCAGAGCTCTCACAATACACATGCCCCTGCGCTCAAGAAGTGCCGTTCGGCAATTACAATGAGTGAGAACGCTTATAGGAGGCTGCATACCTCCCAACTGTACAAGTCATCACAGAATGTCTAGATTTCTCACCCATACAGCACCCCATTTGTCCTGGCAAATCACTGGGATGATCTCAGGATTGAAGTCAGTAAATAATGGCATACATGTCAGTGTCAGACTTCAAATCCGTCAGAAAACGTATATTAAAACAAATCCTGTTACTCTAGCAACTGTTCCAAGTTTATAAGAGCAATAATAAAAATATGTCCGTAGTTGTACCACAATTTGTCAAGCTTTGTCCAAATAGTTTGCCTGAAGAGGTTGAGAGGTATGGGGGGTTGCTAGGATGTCTGCCAAATGTGCAGATACACGCAGGAATCCACAGGAATAAGTGAAACCTGTCCCTTCCTAGAGAAAATAGCAGTAGAGAATTTTTTTTTATCAAACAGATCAAATATAACAGTAGGTGCGTGGGATTGCCCATTGCTTAGCTACGCATACTGTGGCTTAAATAGCACAAGAAGTTAAACAGCAAGATGATACATGCAATTGAAGCAGTACTGCAGTAGTGTAATGGTCAGAGCATTTGCTTTGCAAACAGTCATTCCAGGTTTGATTCTCACTGTAATAAATTCCATTTGAAATCACATTATGAACATTTTTTTGCTGTATAACCTACTAAATAACATTTATTTGTGAACTGGAGAACTAACTCCCTGTAAGCATATTTAACCGGAAGTTAGCATTACTTACCATTGTGCAAAACCGCTTACAGCTACTTAAAACTGCCTTAATCATTCTGCATCCAACAGCCACTGTTCTTCCCAGCAACAAAATAAACAGCCTTTGCAGGTCTTGAACCCTGTACACTATAGTCACAGCAGTTAACCAGTACGTCATCACAGCAGTACATAAAATTGAGATATCTCCCAAACAGATCCTCACTATAGCAAAATCACAATTTACATGTGAAAGGAATCTATATACAGTTTTATGTTGTATAACCTATTACATAACTTAAATATGTGAACTGGAGTACTGCATTAAGTCTAGATGTGAGGTGCCATTGTAATAAAGTGGTGAAATCCCTCAATAAACACAAGAACCCCATACAGTGTACGTACACATGAATCACAGATACTAAACAAATATATAACATGTAATGATTGATAAATCAATGCCAAACAGCAAATAGTGTGCAAATTTAAAAATAAGCAATGTTAAGCATTGCACACGCCTGCTTTCTAGGTGTAAGCAATGCGTAGGCCAGCTAAATCAATCTGCCCATTGATATACCCTTTATGCAATTCCAACCTTAGGTAAGCATGTTTGTCCATAGCTTAGCATTTTCAAAACTGTCTAATCATGGCAAAGTGTGGGAAATTGGCCCTATCTAAACCCCACAGGTGGGAATACATCTTATAACTGGTTGCAGCTTCCTCCTGTAGGCACTATGGCCAGTGTGGGAGAAGAATTGCACTTCCAGGTGCAGCACTGGGGCATCCAGGAGTCCAAAGTCATGGCAGGACTCTTCGTTAAAGACCATGAAAAGACACTGCTGCAGGACCAGTACCAGGATTCCCAATATAAAGCGGGAGCCTGGGACTGTCTCGCCTGTGCAACTGGCGTCCCTTGAACTGGTGAGCAGGTCAGGCATCACTATGCCGACCTGAAACAGATGAAGAGGGAGCTCTTGGATCATTGGATCCAAGAAGCTAGGCAGTTGGGTGATGTCCCAGCCATGTGTAAGTACTCATCCTACTACCTGTTAATAAGTGCCAGCTCATGTATATTATGGATAGGTATGGCTAAATATTCTCTTATGTCTTTGACAGTGGCAGCAGAGTGGGCTGTGAATCAAGAATCCTATGCCTGTAGGCTGAAGAGGCTGCATTGCGAGGCAGGTTAGTAATAATTTTGCATGTACTGTCATAAGAAATACATCTAAAAGTAGTAGAAAGTTAATTGCCAGTATAAAACCTGTATTGTGCATGGCATGTATTGAACAATCCAGACAACATGGCAGGAAGAGTCTCATATAGGTTGTATGTAAATAAAAGTGTAACGGCTTGGCAATAAAGGTCTAACTCCTGGACTGCGTGTGTTTACTCTGGTATCATATGGTAGTGTAGTGTTGCAATCTCTTAAAAGTACTGTTGTATAAAGCACTGTTACCCACACTGTGCTACATAAATAAAATGTGTAGGAATGTCTGTATATGACTGTTGTAATCACAAGGTCATATTGTACAACTGAGAGAGACTTAGACAGAAAACACTGAAAAGATAGATAACATAATCCAAATAAGTGTTGTAATTTTAGCACACACAGCCATGGTTCGAATCCTGGGAGTGGTAGTAAGCTGTATGCAGAATAATACCCCACAACTGTACAGATATTGTCAGAAAGTCCAGATAATTGGCGTAATTCCTCTGCCTGTCACCCTGTCCCCCTGGCAAATCAGTGGGATGATCCCAGAAGTTTAGGCAGCAGATAATGACATACAACTAATCGTCATACATCATAACTGTCAGAAATATATCTATAAGAACAAACCTGTCACTCTAGCAACTCACAAAATTGTTATGAGAGTAATAAGCAAATTATGCCCCATCCCCACCCCATGTTGTGAAGCTATGACCAGATTGTGTGCAGTAACAGAGTGAGACGTATGTATATAATAATAATGTGGAATCTGGTAATATGTGTGGTAATATGTGGCAATATTCAGGTAGTGTTAACAAACATTCCCCCCACAGGTCTGTCATTTACAGAAACTGTGCCTAAAAATAAAAGATTGAAATCCTGGACTGGTACTGTTTAGTCTGGTATTGTATGGCAGTGTTAGTGTTGCAGTTTTCTGAATAATAAGGTATTACTCATCACTGTCATCCACACAGTGCTATATAATAAGAATGTCTAGGAAACCCTGTATAAGAGTGTTGTAATTACAAGGTCAGATTGTAAAACCACAGGAGACTTATAGACAGAAATCAGAGAAGAAATATACAGCAATATCTATATAGCACACTGGACTGTGGTGTACAGCCATGGTTCAAATCCTGGAAGTGGTAGCAACCTGTATGCAGAATCATACCCATCAACTGTACAGATTTGTCCACAATGTCCAGATAATTGTCCCATATCTGCTGCCTGTTACCGTGTCCCCCTGGCATATCAGTGTGATGATCTCTGACATTTAGGTAGCATTTAATGTAATATAACTTATTGTCAGACCTGTAAATATTCGGAAAATGTATATGAAAACAAACCTGTCATTGTAGCAACTCACCAAAGGTTTATGAGGGCAATAGTCAAAATATGTCCCAGTTTCACCTGCATGTTTTCAAGACTTGGCCAGAGTGTGTGCAATAAAAGATGGAGAGGTATGTGCATAACATCAACCTGGAATCTGGGCATATGCGTAGAAACAGTCAGGTAGTGTTAACAAACAATTACCTCCACAGGTATACCAGGTAAGAGGTGTACACTGCAGGTAAAACACAGTGCATGTATA
>NC_056746.1:210052299-210059799 GCF_019279795.1 Protopterus annectens | reverse complement strand
GGCAGGCTCTGAGGCTGCAGAGGGCTACTCATTCAGCTTTTACTGACAAAATTAGTGATCTTGCAGGTGCCCTCCATTATTTTACAGAGGTCATGGATAGAGGGTGGGGTGAGATGGTGGGATTCATCGACTGTGGATTGTCTGTGATTGAGCATGTGGTGAGAGTGGTGCGACAGCCACATGGATGTAGGCCAGCAACATGAACAGCTGGAGGTTGATGGACGTGCAAAGACACCAAGCCACTCCCATAGAGGCAGTACCAGCCCCAGCACTGCAGGGGGTGCTGCCAACACCACACCACAGCAGGCCATGTGTGTGTAGCCCTGGCCAGTCCCAGGAGGGACCTGGTTCCAGCAGACGTATGTCATCATCAGAGGAGAGTACTATATCGTGGCTTGTACCTGGACATGCCCGTGGAACCCCTGGCAGGCACAGCTGTCGTGTCCATGGCCGAAGGCGGTGAACTGTACACCCTGCCAGGTGTGGTCTGCAGCTGTCCAACAAACACCTGTATAGGGCAGTCACATGGCAGAACTGTGTGCATGCATACTCAGACACAATACAAGCACAGCTAGGGCAACCCCATACTGACACACACAACATCACTACTGACATATCAATAATTGAACCCCCTCACTCACACACATGGTGTCAAATGTATGGCTCAGCCTAGGTCTCTGGCAAACCAACAACGCACCCAGTGCATATGATATCTGTGCCACATCCCTGTCATCCATAACATCGATGCAGGGACAAGCTAATATGGTTCTGATGCACATGGTGACTGTACTATGGTGTATCAATGTACTGCATGTGCCACATGGCTGATAGGTCTGGGGTGGTGTATACAGGTGATTGCATGTTGGCTGCTGTTAGCAGCCCTTCTACAGCGGACAATGGTAAGTGTACTGTGTGATACACACCACATTTTTGTGTATAACACAAACAGAGGCTTTGGTGTTGATGCAATACACAGAGAATACTGTACACATGGATGTATGTACCTGTGCAAGGAACACATTGTAGCCTATGTAATTCCAACAAGTCAGAATAGGCACAACACATTGGGAATAAGCAGTCCGCTTGTTTAATGTCATTGATGATGGTACTGGCAGGGTATCTGTCCCCTTCCCCAATGAAGTGCAATCCTCAACTCGGTAAACATAGCTGTGCTGGTGGGGGTGGCACACCCCTACCCTTTGGAGGATCAGAGGTGCTGCAGAACCGCAGATAGTGTGATAGACAACTACCTAACCTGTTAACATGAACTGTACAATATTACAGCCAGCAAAGGGGGGATACACTCAACAGTAACTGCAATGACGGTGGCTGTGTCCACAACAGCCACACCCAGCTATATATACCAACCCAGTATCACTGCACACCTATACTGTGGGGAAGAGGGCATTTACACATCTACCACTAGTGAAGGAATGTATGTCCAAAGGATGATACCTGTGAAATGTTAGCATATGCCAATCAGTTTTTGGACAAATGACCTCCTGGGACATGTATAGTCTGCAAATGGAAGTAGATTCCTTCACATACACACACACTCTTACGTGGCAACACTGGGACTAGACCCCTATCTAGGTATGTAGTGCTACTGATGTGTCTGGCTTTAATTGCACAACCACACAGCTTTTAAGATGAGGTGCGTTCCAGGTTACATGTTACATGAATAACATCCCCAGGCATGTACAGTATGGTAATGGGGCATGTACTGGTTGTTTATGGACAATACATAGTGTTAGATATTAATTATGTTGTAAATATGCTGAAAGAAAAAGTTTGCTTGAATATATGTATAGAGTTTACAATGTGCATTCATACTATATGTATAACAGATAGGCTTCTCTTCACAGCATCAGAAAATGCCTAAGAAAGCAATACTGGAAAATAAGCATTACATGATTTTCTCATGTTTGTAGAACAAATATCTATTAACAGACATCCTTTTTTATAAATTCAGCAATACATGATGTTTTTCCAGTAGGAACAGCTTATACAGATGTTTCCTTTCAGAATGGCATCCTCACATCAGCAAAAGTGTTTAAATCACAAAAGGACAATAGAAAAGTCTATAAACAGACATTATGTGACTTCCCATAGAAGGCCAGAAAAATATACCAGGAGGAAATAACAACCTCTTGTGTGCGTGACTAGCTCTGTATATAGCTATTGTAGTAATTCATTTGTGTGAGAGAAGGACAGAGAGAGGTATTTTGTAGAAGTCATCATTCATATCTGTAATGAAGGAAAACTTTGTAAATATATGCTACAAATCTGACAGACTACGTGTGGTTTGTTATAAAATAAGTTATCTGTAACTGTGCTTATAGCTGCAAAATATATTTCTTTATCAGTGTGCAATTTGAAAGGCTTGGTGCTTTAAACAGACTACAGATGGAGTCATGCAGAGCTATGTGTCTGATTCAGCAGTAAACAGCACAGCAAGACTGTGTGTCTTAAGAAGACTTCAAATCCCACAGCAAGCTAGCAAGCAAGCAGTAAGCAGAGCATCTATATAATTTTTCACATAGTGTAACATACTGTCATATACACATTGACAAACACATAACAGTAAGACACACATCTGAGAGACCTGGGCTTATTAGTGCTAACTACCTTGTCAGTGTGTTCATTGTGTTACAGATAAGTTGCACACAGCACATGCATAACTGGACTGGATAGTGTTATCAGTTACCTGTATGGTTGATGGTGACAGTGGTCCCCATACAGTGGAACATGGGACATGTACCAGGGGTACCATGGTGTAAAATCAGTATACCCAGCACCCACACCCCACTGTGGATATTGTACACACTGAAACCCATGGTAAAACTCTGACATACCTACCATCACACATTGACCAGGTCTGCAATACAACCGCTTGTCTATCCCACAAGTGTTACTATGGGATATGCATCTAATGCACATGCCACAGGCATAGTAGGGTGATGCATTGTCATGCCTCTCCTATGGTCAGCAACATCACTATCCCTAATACTGTGTGGCAATGCATATTGTAATAGGAGAATGTGGCCTCAGAATGCTGTACCCTACATATATACACACATGCACACATACACACACTTGACAGAACTCAGTGGGTATCCCATGCCTATCAACCCATTTGTACAACAGTGCTATGCTGATACAGCAAGGCCCAGGTAGCCCTTAGGGAGAAGAGCATAACAATGTACATGTAATGTCCGGTACAGCAGCAGCAGCAACATCTAACTATGGCAATGGGGGTGGGGGTGGGGGTGAAGGGCCTCAGGGTATTCCCAACTACAGGTCTACAAACACACAGACACTGATATTCTCAGTAATGCACATGTACACATTTGTCAGTACTGGGGTGCATTGGTGCAGGTATTCATAGGTATGTAACAGTCTATTCTCCAAGGAGAGATGGAAAGTGTAGGGGGATGCCATGTTCCAGCAAACCATCTATCAACAGATACCACAGGGATGATCCTCAGGGTGAGAGTGACATGCATCAGCCAATCATCTGGATCCCTCTTGCATAGGGCCAGTGAGGTGCTCCAGTTGACATGTATGCAACATTTATTACATAACATGGTCAGTGTCTGTCTTAGAGACCTGCACCCAAGCATGTTCTGTTGACTGTGGTAGTGTAGTTGAGGTATCCATGGCATGTGGTGCATACAGGGTGTGGATTCCTATCTGTAGCATTCATAACACAGCTGGGCAGACATGTCAGTGTCAGTCAAGCATAGATTGCCTGCAAGTAGCCAAGATGGATACCTGACATCTGCACATCTGTACAGAGGACAGACAGACATCAGCTAGCCAACCAGCTATGCATTAGGATGAATGTGTTGACAGATAGATGTCTGACACCTATAGGTATGCCATTACTACATGATGGCAGCTCTTAATGACATGTGTTATACACACAGTAGTCTACAGTTATTTTCCACGTCAGATCATTATCCAGTAGGACATATTTAATGAGACACAGCTCACACACCATGAAGATGACAGTGAGGACTCAGAGTCCATCTTTGCATGCAGAGGTGTTTGTTTCCAGTACTACAATCTGCAATCTACTCTTACTTGGGAAAGCACTGTCAACAGAAGTAATGTAGTGATACACTACATGCCAGTGTGACTGCATATAACCTGGAATACTACCCATGTATGTAACACATTTGAATCGAAAAGAGTATTGTACAAGCCATCTATACTCAAGTGTCCCAGACAGTAGACTCACACCCCTTGCTACTGTAATGACAGCACATAGACGAATGTTATGTACATGGCATTAAATACACTTATTAAAGATCAAAAACAAGAATATGTTCCAAACACTGAACCACCACGAAAGAGCCCAATTCCAAGTAAAAATCCAAGTAAGAATCCAGATAAAATTCCACAAAAACTTTATTGCAAGGGTAAGCTCTTTCACAATCTGTCCTATATATATAGTTTTGTTAGACTCCCTCCTTGTCATATATATATATATATATATATATATATATATATATATATATATATATATATATTCTTAGATATTTTTAGAGATATATATTTAGTAATACACTTCATTGTGATTATATATATATATATATATATATATATATATATGTGTGTGTGTGTGTGTGTGTGTGTGTGTGTGTGTGTGTGTGTGTGTGTGTGTGTGTGTGTTTTATATATGTTTTTAGCTAGGAAGGGAGAACATGTTTTTGCAACCAAGCTGCTTGTAAACTGTTTTTAAGTTGTGTTTTCAAGTTGTCTATCTCTTTAAGGTTGGAAAGCATTTGTACTTTCTTGATTTGATTGGATGATTTTATATGACATGCATTTTAAAATGGGTGTGAGCTTTTGAGAATTTATTTTGGTCTGAGGAAGCAACCAGGACAGGTTGCGAAAGCACTTAACACGTGAAAGAAAACAAAAGCTGGATAAACGCCTGGTATACACCTCAAGCGAAAAAAATGAAAACACCAATGGTTAGACCACAGCTGAAGATAAAAATGGAATAATCCACGTCAGGAAATAAATCACTTGCAGCTTCACAGTAGTGCCCTTTATAAAATCAAAAGTTGTAAATGAGATGTAGTAGTCAAGGTAGGAAACGGTTCACTTGCAGTTTCACACCACTTTATTAAACAAGAGTAAGCGCTTTCATGATCTAAGTCAGCTGATCGCTTCTTCAGACTCATAAAAAGAGTTAAAACATTGGTATTTAAAATATGGTTCAACCAATGAAAACACATATAGAACTATGACATAGACTAATTAAAATTGCATACATCAGTACATTAATTTGCCTTATATTCTGCATAAGATGAAATAAAATATACATATAACAGACACATTTTATGTAATAATCCATATTAATCCATATTACTTAATGTTTTAGTGGTCTGGATTTTAAAAAAAGGTTTCAAGGAAACAGCATTGTTCAATCCAGGAGACCCATCTGCCTGAAGTAATAAAATCCATCTTTGTTCTGCTTCCTCTACCTTATTCCTTATATCACCTCCCCTCTTACTTTTATTTATTATTTCTAAAACCATGAAATTAAAAATATGTTTCCTATCTTCTTCCACATGTTTGCTAAAGCACTTGTGTCTTTTTTATTTCTTATATCTCTAAGGTGTTCAAGGATACGTTCTTTTAGACACCTATTGGTTTTGCCTATATAAAAGGCATGACAGACAGTGCAGAAGCTGAAATAAACCAAATTTTGTGTTCTGCAGTCAGCATAAAAATCTATATCAATTATAAATCCTAGTGTAGAATGTTTATATGTAGATTTATTATATAAATAGTCACATGCTGTACAATTTCTGCAAGGAAAAGTCCCCTGCCTATCAGATAGGATCATTCTTTCATTATTTCTGGATTTATAACAGAGTTGTCTTTTTAAGGACCTCTTATTTTTAAAAGAAAAGCTGGGTCTATCTTCTAACAATTCTCTCAAGTCAGGATCCGACAATAAAACATTCCAATTCTTCGCAAAAATATTACAGAACCTTCTGATGTCACTTGAATAAGTTATAGGGAATCTAACTTTAAAATCATGACCTTCCTTGCTTTTAACATCTTCTATAGTATTTGAGAAGAGCGGTTTACATCTCCCATCCCTATTTTCAATGGTATATTTAGAGCTTTCATTTATGTCTTTCTTACTATAACATCTGTTTAAGAAGTCTTTCTCTAATATAGTCATTGTCTTCACAAAGCCTTCATCTGTATTATGTAAGCGGCTTATTCTCATATATTGTCCTTTCACTACATTTTTATGTACAAATGTTGGATGCATACTAGTCTTATGTAAGATACTATTTCTCCATGTAGATTTTCTATACATCCCTGTTGTAAGTTCATCTAATGCTGTCTTCTTAACCAAAACATCTAGGAACTCAACAGAGTCCCTGGAATGTTGACTAGTGAATCTTTCAGTGGTGCTATGTAAGTACTCCACCATCTCTTGCAACTCTTCACTAGTACCATCCCATAACAGGAAGACGTCATCTACAAAATGTATTTACCATACAATTTTGCCAGCATATTTATTGCTAGCACTTAATACATGATCTTTTTCCCATGCAGCCAATGCTAAGTTGGCGTAGCTGTTAGCACAAGCCGTGCCCATTGCTACACCAACTTTCTGTAGATAAAACTTGTCATTGAATATAAAGACATTATTTTCTAGGACAATATCAAGCAACTCACATATCAAATTAATCTTAGTGCTTTGAAAAACTTGTTTCAAGGTCAGAATATCACGTATTTTCTCAATACCCCATTTATTCGATATCACTGTAAACAGTGAAGTGACATCCATTGTCACAAACATATAATTTCTATTAATATTCCTGGTCTTATTATATAACAGTCACAGAAATGCCTTTGTATCCCTTAGTATAGTCTCACATTTGTAAATTTTGTTCAATATAAATTGAGATGGCTTCTGTGGCCCATCCTTTACTGGATACAATAGGTCTCATAGGGGGCTGTGTGATGTCTTTGTAAATTTTAGGTAGACCATAAATAATGGGTATAGTTGGATGTTCTATCTGAAAGTAGTCAAACAATTCCTCTGATAGATAATTAGTAATCAATAAGTCAAAAATATATACAGATATCCTGTCAATTATGCCTTGTACTTGTCTCTCATTTAGTTCAACATAAGTATCTGTATCATTCAAAAGTTCCATCATTTTCTTGTAATAAAAAACCTTATCCATTACTACTACACTGCCCCCCTTGTCAGCGGACCTAATTTCAATGCTGTGAGAATCCTTTAGTTCTGACAGTGCTTCAGTTTCGGATTTACTCAAGTTATAAAATCTAGTAATAAGTAATATGGATTATTACATAAAATGTGTCTGTTATGTGTATATTTTAATTGAGAAGAATTGGAATGTTTTATTGTCGGATCCTGACTTGAGAGAATTGTTAGAAGATAGACCCAGCTTTTCTTTTAGAAATAAGAGGTCCTTAAAAAGACAACTCTGT